>NC_142938.1:38514000-38521500 GCF_046866305.1 Octopus bimaculoides
ACACACACACACACATGCACACACACACACACACACACACACACACACACACACACACACACACACACACACACACACACACACACACACACACATATATATATATATATATATATATATATATACACACAGTATTCATGTATACACACATGTATGCCTATATACATGTGTGTGTGTGTCTATATACAGGGGATTAGATAAAGTGGGTAATTAAAATTGAACATTTCTATCAATATGCAAGATATACACTTGAAATTATATGAATATAGACATCAACATAGGCACCGCTAAAATTCCACAACATTCTTTAATCTTTCATGATATTCCAACAAAATTTTCAGACACATCTGTGATTAAAATAAAAAGCAACCATAATATGCAATATGATTCTAGCAGGGCGACTAGCTAGCAGAATGGTTAGCTCACCGGGCAAAATGCTTAGCAGCATTTTGTCCGGCTTCACATTCTGACTTCAAATTTTTCAGAAGTCAACTTTGCCTTTCATCACGTTTGAGGTCGATAAATAAGCACCAGTTGAGCACTAGGGTCGACGTAATAGACTTACCCCTCGCCTCAAATTGCTGGCCTTGTACCAAAATTTGAAATCACCACATGCTTCTAGGATGTGTGCAACGCATCATTGATTTGATACTCTCTAGAAGAGATCAAAGGCAGAAAGATTTAAGGCCCTGGCATTTGTACGTCTTTTCGACCCATTAGTGTTTCTGAAAAGTTTTTATCCAAACACATGTCAGCTGCGACTGCCTAATGTTTCTGCACATTGTTTTCTTCAAGAACAACGCTGCTGGGACTTACAGCATAGGCTATTCTTTCAGCATATTAAAATAGCGTTAGGGAAATAAGTATTTGTTAAAAACGGTCTAGTAATTCTTTTAGAATTTATATATTCTATGTAATTTGGAAATTTCTTATAAAGTACATAAATTACACAATAATAAAAATATATTTCCCTAACATACATATATACAAACATACACATCACAAAACAGGTGATTTAGTTGAGAATTTTCTAGTTAAGTCTTTTATGAATAATGATGTCCGTAATATAACGAAACACTTTAAATGTAGTTTTTGGTCCAAATCTTCAGTGATTGCTTTAACACATGCAGGTTACCTATAAGATTATAATGGACTTCGGACATTGTTACGTGTTATGGTATCACGTAAGTAGACATGATACAACCTGAAGTTTATTTTTGCATTATTACTTTGAAAGGACCAAATTAGCTCCCACATCTTATCCTTTACTCTGAGTGCGACCCATCTCTATAACTGACCCAGTTGTTGAAGGTTTGATTATACGATGCTACTCTGGTATACTTTTGATATCGTTCTGTCTACGGCGATAACCAAATATCATATTGCATTATTTTCTGTCTAAAATGATCGGTTAGTTACATACATTCCTTAGGTTCTATTAACGTGTAAACAGGAGTTAACTGTGTTTCATGAGACATAGTTATATTGGGAGCAGATCTTATGCACCCAGTACAGTTCTCCCTGATTGAGTACGAAAGAATTCGATAGTCTGAAGATTCTCATTTACTATAGAAAAATTGAGAGTTTTATTTATTTATTTATTTATGTGTTTCAGCCAAGTGGCTGCGGTCATGCTGGTGTATATATATTTTCTCTTTTGCTTACAGGTTTTGCATTTGAAGCAGCAATACGTGCGATTAAGTTCCGTATAAACTGGGTTTGATGCTCCATTTCTAGTAAGATTTTTCCTTAGCTCTTTAATATTCTTAGGGAAATTGTGAAATGTCGCGACATCATTGCTTTTTCTACTCACCTCATATTGTTTTACATAACTGAACATCCATTGATGGATACCTATGGTCGCGAAAGGTCAGGCAATTGACTATATTTATTGCTAGCATGAAAAAAAATTATATATAGAAGCACTCATGCACTTACTCAAATATATGTATGTATTATGTATGCATGAGTGTGCTTCCGTGCATGCCTGTATACTTTATATGAATGTGTGTCTATATGCATATCATATATATGTGTGTGTGTGTGTGTATGTATATATGTGTGTGCATATATATATATATATATATATATATGTGTGTGTGTGTGTGTGTGTGTGTGTGTGTGTGTATACGCATGCACACACATTAGTGTGTGTTTGCACGAGTGTGTGTCTAGGTATGTAAGACCACACATTATCATCTCTCCCATCAGATCCTTTCTTTGCCAAGTAGTTTCTCGTAGCTTGGCATATCGATTGATGTGAAAATATTTTCCCCATTGCATGTATAGTCGCTTAGCAAGAAATCAATCTTCTAAATCTGTTGACATTGTAAAACTTTTCCAACGAAAATATTTGCAACAAGATATCTTTTGAAATTCTCTGCTGAATTTCTGGACAATCAATAACAAGTCCTGCAATTAGGTTCCCAGCAGATAATCGGATTGCATATAACACGTTTCTTTAAAAAAAATCTGAGCTGACATAAAACTTGCATAATAAATACATAAATGCTGCTAATCTATTGATACAAATGCGATCTTTGTAAGTACAAATGATTAAACGAAATCGGAGAATAATTTACGAAAGTTGCTAATAGATAGATTGTTGGTCATATAAAACGTTTCCACTAAAATATTGTTGATATGTGTGTGTGTGTGTGTGTGTTTGTGGCTGTGTCTGTGCCCACCACCACCACTGCTTGACAACTGATGATAGTGTGTTTACGTCCCCGTAACTTAGCAATTCAGCAAAAGAGATCCATAGAATAAGTATCTGGTTTTACAAAAAAATTAAGCATGCGGGTCGATTCATTCGACTAAAATTCTTCAAGGCAGTGCCCCAGCATGACCGCAGTCTAATGACTGAAACAAGAAAAGAACAAAAATTTAAAACAAATAGTGAAGTATTTAACACATGAAGTGCCTCGAGGATTGGTAATTTGTATTCTACCAGCAGCACGGCGAGCACAGCGAGCACGGCGTTGTGTTCATGCAAACGGCACTGAGCTTATGTAGCTACAAATAGGAATTACATGGGACTATACAATTCACCTAAATTACTGATGTAATGAAAGATGGGCCCTGAATTGACGAGCGTTTCTTGAACGTACAGTACCGAGTTCAATTTCTCCTACAGGAAAGCACAAACAAAAGAAGAGCATGATACACCATGTAATTCTATTTTCCATCCACTTAAATCTACACAAGTTGCTTATTTGAAATAAAATTCTTTAGTTTGTATGGTTTCAAGTAACAGAATCACTGACTCAGTAACTTTAGTGGTTCGACAAAATATGAAAATCCAGTCAGACCTTTTATGATAAACCTTCAAACTTTTAATTAAAGTTTATTACAAATAATATGTAATCATTTATGTTGTCTCCTTGTTTGGTTTGTTTCATTTATCAGGGATAAGATCATACAGGAATACGATTCTCTTGCATGAGTGCATAATAATAATCAAGAGTGACGCAACTTAAATGAAAGAACTCCACAACTGAAACTCTTTTATCAGAAATCGTTTACTGATGGAAATTATGGATGTGAAACTGCTAAATAAACGAGTCTAAGTCATTTCTTGGACATACCAATTTCTATGGTAGATATAGTCAACATTATGCAAAATAATGCCGCTTGCGATTATTTCGTAAACATGACATCACATATTCATAGGATTTCAAAAACTGACGTTAGGATCAAATTCAGAGGCCTAAACTTATTACGTCATAAAAGAGGTTACCGTAATCTATGATGCAAAGAAAAAGTTTGTATCAGGATTTCTTTCTCAAAACAAGCATTTAATACTGACAGGGAAACCTTGATGGTTATATAGTTCTGTGCTAAACGTGAGCAATGCTGCCCTTGAGGCTGATAGAATATTCTCTATGTGTACCAGTGAGAAAGACGATGGTAGAGAGTGAAAGATAAAAGTCTATAAAAATTTTAGTCCATCATTTAAAATTTTTTTTAACTGCTATACTTTGTTAACCTGCTTGCAGACATAATAACAACAACGACAGTAACATAACAACATCAACAACAAGGGTATGTGAATAAGTAAATAAGCAAAACCAAACACATATCACCTATGCATATAAGCGATAAACCTAAGATATTGTCAAAATTTCTGGGTATTTCTATACAGACAATCATTGCTTTGCAGTGTTAAGTAAACTCTGACTTGTGTGTGCATATATATATATATATA
Source organism: Octopus bimaculoides (assembly GCF_046866305.1). Taxonomy (NCBI): domain Eukaryota; kingdom Metazoa; phylum Mollusca; class Cephalopoda; order Octopoda; family Octopodidae; genus Octopus; species Octopus bimaculoides. Next base: position 38,518,208 of record NC_142938.1, read on the forward strand.
TATATATGTGTGTGTGTGTGTGTGTGTGTGTGTGTATATATATATGTGTGTGTGTGTGTGTGTGTGTGTGTGTGTGTGTGTGTGTGTATGTGTGTATATATATATATATATATATATATATATATATATATATATGTGTGTGTGTGTGTGTGTGTGTGTGTGTGTGTGTGTGTGTGATTGAATATTGTCGATTCTAGCTTTGAGTGTCGTTTGTTATAGTTAATCTCAAGACTTATCCACATGTACAAACAGATATATTTATAAATTCGCACACGGGCAAAGAAATCACAATACACGTGTGAATATATAGAAAATACATCAATCGAAACAAAGGTAAATTTCTACTGCTACAGTTGAAATTCAGCTACAAGAATATATATGAAGCACAAAGCTTACATAACTAAATTTGACCGAAGCCACGTGGCTGGGTCAATAAGTAAGTTCAAGTAGTGACACATCAAATATTGTTCTTGTAATTGGGTGGTAAGTAGTTACCCGTGTGAAAGTATTTCCTAGAACTATATTCCTATTGCCCGATATTACGTTTTTGTATATTAAAAATGGCAGGACAATGAATCGTAGCAAAGTGGGTGTTGAAAAGGTCCCAGAAGAAAAAGGTTGATAACTAAAACAAAATTCGTGAAGTTTTAATATACTCTAAAAGTATAACATTTTCTACTTAGTCGGGAAAATTCCCCAGATGTTTTCTTGCAACATGGATTTTTGCAGCATTTAATGATGAAATATTAAAGTAATTTGAAATATTGCATTATGATGCCTTATCACGATTGGAGTCAATGATATTGGTTCGGAAGAAAGTGATTATATAATGAAAGTTTGTCTTTCCATCTATCCTGTGGAAACGCTTGGTATCAAGCGCATGAATATAGAAGTAGTAGCTACAAATGATAACATTTTATCAGTTGTATTAAAAAGAGATTTAATAAAATAATTTTATATTCTGTTGTAGCCTACTAAGTTTATTATTCAAGTCCCGACAGATGAGAATGTACATCCCAACTACAGACCAGTAAAGCTCTTAATTTCCGGGTCTACGAGTATAAATGCAATATTTGACACGAACAATTGAGCTAGCAAAGCATGACTCAGTAATGCAAACTGGCGTGTCCTCATAGTTAGCACTTTCTGGTAAAAGTTTCCATGTTCTTTCGTTTCATTGAGCCGTTTCTTTCGTTTCGCATACAGTTGATAAAAGTAAATCCTCCTTTTTTTTTCACGCAGTTTCTGTTAGAGTTGATGCAATCAAAGAATAATGAAAGCAATCTCAACTTGAATTTCCTAGTTGAATATTCAACTGCAGTTCGGTTCTTACACTCAAACATCTTTGAATGTTCATATTTATGCCTCCAGTCTTCAAACTTGAGAGAGAGAGGTTGAGAAAGAGAAAGAGAAAGAAGGAGATTGATACGGACGTACGTACTTCCCTATGTATATATATATATATATATATATATATATATATATATATATATACCTACATGCATACATGTATCACATATAACATACATGCGAGTATTTACACGTACATATAATCAGGATTTATAGACACAAAAATAATATTAAGCTGGAGAGATAGAAAAACAAATTTCTATGTAAACATGAAAGGTGTAAAATTCCTAAATCAAACTGTTACATGGTTAGGTTTCTTCCTAATGACTGACATTGCATTCACAACATGGAGCCACTGCACTATAATATACATTACCCTACACGAAATAAAAATTTTATAGAAAAATATTAGTTAACTGCTCAGCAATTCTATATAGAATTCCTCCAAATGATTAACACTCTAAACACATTACACTGGTCAACAAGTATTTTTCATCAAGCATATGTCAAGGTGAACTTGGTGTAGTTTTAATGCTGATTTCAAATATACAATTAGTTTTTTGACATCACGCACAGTTTTTAAGATGAAGTTCTTTGGTTTTAGCTCATGCAATTAATGACGCGTATGCATGTATTTCATTTACATTATGGAAACATACCTTTAAAATGAATTACATTATTCATTGCTGCATAGTTCAGATGCAATATTTCATCATTTTTAATTAATCAATCAAGTTTTGTCTGATGAAATAGGTATTTCAACATCTCAAATTGTCCAGTCATAATTGGTCTGATGAAATATTTCATCATCTCAAATTCAATACAAGTATAACCGCTTGTATCCATTTCATTAATTGTTTTACAGTGTTTATGTCAAGACAGTGAACAAATCGTCCTGATGTGTTTTGTTACGATTGTGGACAATTTATTGTGAAAGCTCAAATACGTACACCACCAGAGATCAAGAAGATTTACAGGCTATACTTCGACTGTCCTCTTGGAGATCAGGACAAGTTATGGGCACCACATTTTATCTGCTCAGCTTGCTCAAATAGCTTACGTGACTGGTCCAATAATAAGAAGTCCATGCCTTTTGCCATTCCAATGATATGGAGGGAGCCGGAAGACCATTTTAATGACTGTTATTTTTGCAAAGTAAATGTCACACGATTTTCTATGAAGAATAAACACAAAATTGTGTATCCCAATTTGGATTCTGCAATGAGACCTGTACCTCACAATGGAAGTCTGCCAATTCCGGTTCCACCAGATGATGGTATTGAAACATTAGATGATGAAGGTGACTGTCACGATAGTGCTGCTGAGGAAGGTTACGTATCTGATGACGATAGCTTTGAACCTCAGAAATTCCCAAGCTGAACTGAGTGACCTTGTCAGAGACCTATCCCTCTCAAAAGAAAAAGCATAACTGTTGGCATCAAGACTGAAGGAGAATTATCTGTCAGAGCATGGTGTTCATATAACGTTTTTTGGCTGAGAAATGCGTTTCTGCAAACGTGTTTTTCTATTGAAGGCCCACTTTGCTTTTGTAGTAACATCAATGGATTTTTCAAATGTCTATCACAAAATTATGATACTTCAGAATGGAGTTTGTTTATTTATTCTTCAGAATGAAGTATAAAATCTGTACTTCTCCATAATATTAATTTGAAGCCCTCCATTCCTATTGCACACTCCGTTCAACTTCATAAATCACATAAGAATATGGAACTTTTACTTCATGCCATTGCCTATGAAAGATACTCATGGCAAATCTGTGGAGATCTAAAAATCATTAGAATGTTAATGGGGATGCAGTCAGGTCTCACAAAATACTGTTCTTTCTTGTGTTTATGTGATAGTCGGGTAACTGACTGACATTATTCGGAATCAAACTGGCAGACAAGAACATCATACCAGCCAGGACTGTCTAGCGTCAAGAA
>NC_142938.1:38524000-38539000 GCF_046866305.1 Octopus bimaculoides
AGAAACTGTCGGTAATACCAGCAAATGCTGGACAGTGAAGAAATTAATACGAATAATAATGGTAATAGTAATATAATAATGATAATAATAATAATAATAATAATAATAATAATAATAATAATAATAATAATAATAATAATAATAATAATAATAATAATGGGCAGAAGATAAAGCACACAATGAAAAGGCCTCTTGGATTGATAGAATATCTACAGACTTAGACTCCTTAGATGAGCAAAAGTGGGAGGGGGTCAAGGTAGAAGATATAAGATCTGCTCTCAGGAGGTCGAGCAAATGGAAGGCTCCAGGAAAGGATAAAATTCCTAACTTCTGGTTGAATGCCTTCCCAGAGAGCCATGAACTGCTAACAAAACTTTACAACGATGTTTTGCAAAATCCTAGATTGATGCCCTCTTGGCTAGTTAATGGTTTAACATTCCTGCTTCCAAAAAATGAGGAAACAAACGAACCAAAAAATTATCGACCCATAACCTGCTTAACAACAATGTATAAGACATTAACATCCGCCCTAAATGAGTATACCTATAATTTTTTAATAGAAAGTAGCATATTTCCTAATGAGCAAAAGGGATGTAAACGTGGATCTTATGGTTGTAAAGATCAGCTACTCATCAATAAGATGATCTTAGAAGATTGTCACAAGCGACACAAAAACTTGTCAATAGCCTGGATAGACTATAAAAAGGCCTTTGATAGCCTACCACATAGCTGGATTAGGAAATGTCTGGAAATGTATAAAATAGCTCCTACTCTGCGAAACTTTTTATCTGTAAGTATAAGATCATGGAGAACCACACTGACGTTGAACAATGTCAATGAATCTCTAAATGCTGGAGATGTAAGAATTTCATGTGGCATTTTCCAGGGTGACTCACTATCACCACTCCTCTTCTGTCTAGCCTTAATACCTCTCTCCAAATTGCTCAATGATGCACAGTATGGTTATAAAATATTTGATAAAAATATAAATCATCTCATTTACATGGATGATTTAAAGCTTTTTGCAAAGAATGACCAACAACTCAAAGGCCTACTAGCGATTGTTAAACAATTCAGTGATGACATCAGGATACAATTTGGCCTTGATAAATGTGCAAAAGCTACCTTTATCAAAGGAAAAATGACAAAAACATCTAATGTGAACATTGAGCAGCAAAATGTCATAGAAGAGTTAGAACCAGCGGAGAGCTACAAATACCTAGGGGTCATTGAAGGGGACAATATTAAGCATTCAGTGATGAGGAAAAGGATCAGAAGAGAATGTTATCGCAGGGTGAGAGAAATACTGAAGACAGAGCTAAACGCAAGAAACAGGATCGAAGCGATCAATGCTCTAGCCATACCAGTCGTGACTTACAGTTTCAATATCGTTAACTGGTCAATTACTGAAATATGTAATGTTGACAGAAAAATACGAAAACTGTTGAAAATGCATAGAATGCACCACCCTAAGGCAGATATAGAACGTCTTTATCTGCCAAGAAAAGAGGGAGGCCGTGGACTTCTACAGATGGCATTAACAATGAAGGTAGCCACAATTGGCCTAGACACCTATCTGAAAAACTCTGAGGACTGGATGCTAAAACTTGTCTCAAAACATGAAAGCAAGAAAGCATCTTACTCAGTAACAAAACAGGCAAAGGAATATCTAAGTGAATTCCAATTACAACAAATTCAAGAATTAGACGAACTAGAAACACCCGCAGAAAAAGTTAAGCGCTCGAAAACCCGTGCTAAAATTGCTGCCTTAGATATTATGACTGATAAATGGCATGGAAAACCTCTCAATGGCAAATACCCAAAGAGAGCGAATAATGCAGATATTGATAAAGCCCTTACCCATCAATGGCTAATGGCCTCTGGCTTGAAATCAGAAACAGAGGGGTTTATCATAGCAGCCCAAGATCAATGCCTACCTACAAAGAACTACCAGGCCAACATATTAAAGAACGGCAGCTCCCCATTATGTCGTATATGCCAACAACAAAATGAGACCATCGATCATGTTGTCTCCATGTGCAGTTTGCTTGCGCCTACAGAGTATCTCAACAGGCACGATAGAGCTGCACAATATATTCACTGGGTAATTTGCAAAAACCTGGACTTGCCCCATAATAAAAACTGGTGGGAACACAAACCACCCCCAATACTTGAAAATTATCACATCGCACTCCTCTGGAACTTCACCATTCAAACTGACAGAAAGATAGATGCAAATAGGCCAGACATCATACTGAAAGACTTCAGACAAAAATCATGCCTCCTCATTGATATGACTGTCCCAATCGATATAAACGTATCTGTCAAGACCTACCAAAAACTGAACAAATATAAAGATCTTGAAATAGAAATTAGCAAAATGTGGAATCTGAAGACGAAAACAATACCTATTGTCATAGGTGCCCTGGGAATGACAGCGAAACGGGCTGATTACTACCTAGCTCAGATACCAGGAAACCCCAAAATGGCTGAAGTTCAAAAGATAGTACTCATGGGAACTGCCCATATCCTACGTAAAATACTGTCTATGTGATCTCAAATTTTAAAACATTCTCTAGAACAACACTGTACAAATTCAAATATATGATACCCTAGGCATAACACCTACATGAACTTCTAACGTGTTGTCTCTTGAGGTCTCTGGGTGAGACTTGGATCCAACTTGTGCAAATGCAAAGCAAAAGTCAAACATAAAATAATAATAATAATCCTTTTTCCTAAAGGCACAAGGCCCGAAATTTTGGGGGACAGGACTAGTCGATAACATCGACTCCAGTGTTTCACTGGTAGTTAATTTATCAATCCCGAAAAGATGAAAGGTAAAGTCGACCTCGGCAGTATTTGAACTCAGAACGTAGCAGCAGACGAAATACCGCTAAGCATTTCGCCCGCCGTGCTAACGAATCTCTACATGCTCGCCGTCTTAATAATAATAATAATAATAATAATAATAATAATAATAATAATAATAATAATAATGATGATGATGATGATGATGATGATGATGATGATTATTGTTTTTTTCTTGACCACAAGTGCCGCGAAAAGCATTTAGGACAAAGGACAATTAACAACATATTTAGGACAAAGGACGTTTAAGAAAATATTTTAGCAAAGAAATTCCCCAATGTGGAGAAAGCGCGAAGAAAGCCGACGGATTTCGGACCACCCTACTCACCGAGAATAACTTGGCAAGTGCCCCTCCTTCATTCTTACTTCTCTTACAAAGGTCATCTTAGAGTAGACCCACTTACTCGGGCAATCCTCTCCGCATTCACCCACCTTTCAACAAATTTCCTGGGGAGCACATCCTTCTCAAACCTTAACTTCTTTTACAAATAGAATTTTAAGCCTGGTCCACCACATAGCGAATAAAGAATTATATCGATGCAATTTTGCCTCGTCATTATCAAAGAGAGAAATCTCAAATATTTCAGAAATGTTTTGTGGTACAAGGTATTGGCATTTGTAAAATACGCATATACCAACCTAGCAACGAAACTACTTACCTACCTATCTACGGACCTGTTATAATGTGGATCCTCGTCAACTTGTTTGATGTCGTCGGTGCTGCAATATTCTTGTCACCACTATTATGTAGTGGCGGTATTCCGCGTCTTATTATCTTTGACTTATCAATCATGCTATCGCTGATAGCTCCGCAAGACAATGACTTTGAGATGTTTACATTGATGGTAACTCGAACGCATATATATCACGTAACTGACACTGACTCCAATTGAGAACTTGTACAACGACTCTCCTACTACTCACCTCCTACAACGACTGACTGTCTGTCTTTATAGTGGCTGAGTCATCCCACTTTGTCACGTGGGAAGGAGTGTATCATTTTCACTACATCTCCTGTTTTAGTTTTTTTTTTTTTTCTTTGGGAAGCAAAGACCCAAATATTTGATTATTTTTCATCAATTGTTTCCATTTTTCTTCTGTTAGTCTAAACCCGTATTCATTTATTTTCCGGAATACTTTTTTGATATGTTCGAAGTGTTGCTCCACTGACTCGCTCCTTATGAAAATATCATCGAGATAAGCGATAGCGAAGTCGCAATCATTTAACATTGCGTCCATCACTTGTTGGAATATAGCAGGTGCCATTTTTACTCCAAAAGTAAGTCGCTTGAATTTATACAATCCTCGGTGTATGTTGATTGTTAAAAGGTGTGCGCAATCTTCCTCTGCCTGTATCTGTAGGTAGGCCTCCGAGAGGTCTAACTTCGAGAAAATTTTTCCTTCATTTAGTTTTCAGAACATTTCTTCTGGGCTTGGTAATGGATAATCGTGTTCGAGTCATTTAATCCAGTTGAAAACTCCGCACACACTCTTAGTCTATTATTTTTTTTTTTTTACACAAACTGTCAGAGCTGCCCAGTCTGAATGGCCGAACTTTTCAATCATAGTTAGACTTTCTAGTCTTTGGAGCTCTTCATTGACCTAGTCCAACACCGCAAGCGGCACGCTCCGTTTGGGTTTTAAAACAGGTGTTGCCTTATCTTTTACCGGGATCCTCACTTTTGTTTTTGTGCAACAGCTTAATCCTTCAAAAAAACATTTGGAAACAATTAAAAAATCTTTTTTTTTTTTTGTCTCAGTTGTTCGACTTCATTCGAACTTTTAACCGTGCCGACTACATTTTCACAGAGAACACTAATGGGGATATCACACATTTCAAATAACTCCATGAATTCTGAGCCAAATAGCTTTAGTGATATTTTTCAACACATAAATAAATGATTGTCCTTTTCGTTTCCTCTCAAAAAGTTACATTGCAAATACATTCGCCGTTGAAATATGATTTCTTTCCTGTAACACCATATCCTGCTTTATAAATAAAAAAATATATAAATGCGCCCTTTTAAAGCCTATCCAGGCTCATGGGCTCGGTTTCCCGGTTTCAATGGCGTATGTGTTCCCTAACTGGACGGGACGCCAGTCCATCGCAGCGTTACTCATTTTTGCCAGCTGAGTCGACTGGAGCAAAACGGGTTGTTCGCGTGAGGCCAAAACATCAAAAGCACATGGATACTGTATCATGGCAATGCGCCTTGTCACACAGCGCTTTCGATTACAAAGGTTTTGGCACGGAAAAGCATTTCTGTTGTCACTCAGACCCCGTATTCGCCTGACCTGAATCAGAGTGATTTCTTTCTCTTCCCAAGATTGAAAATTCACTTCAAAGGTATCATTTTGGCATGCTGGAGTATATGAAAAAAGGCTGTATGTAGTTGGAAACATTCTGAAGTGCTTCTCACGTATACAAATTATATCGATGATTTAGCGTTAATATCAAACAAAAGAACAAGCCCAACTGTTTTTATTGCGAATTGAGTCTTGTGTTTCACAGATTGGCTTACATTCAAAAGAGGTCAAAACTAAGTATATAGCTTATAACCAAGAAAGTAACCACCTATTAACAATGAATGGTTACGAGTTGGAAAAAGTAGATACCCACGAAAAGGACATTAGTACTCGCGTTAGTAAAACATTTTTGGCTCTGTCAAAGACGGACGTAATTTGAAATTCATATCTAAATAGAGAACTTAAGATTAGTTTCTTTTAGCAGTGATAGAAATCGTGCACTTATACAACTGCACTACATGGACTTTCACAAAAGCACCGGAAAGAAAACTGGATGGAACATACACGCAATTTATGAGAGCAGGACTTAACATCAAATGGCAGGGAAAGAAGACTAGCATTCTGTGGACACTGCTTTCGTAGCAAGGATGAAGTAGATGGTTAGATGCTGATGTGGGAACTCGGAATTCGATTCCCATTTGGAGCCAGTTTGTTTGGGTTTCTCTGTATTCATTTGGAATGAATGCTTGAATAATTATACCTGTTATTACAGATTAGAAATAAAATGAATTTACTAAATTGCTTATGCTTGGTGAACTGGGTTTCGTTCCTTATATGTGGTCGTAAGCTCAAATTCTGTTACGTTGGTATAGAAAATTGCATAGAAAACTCATGATATTATTAACTTCCAGATAAAAGGTTCGTCTCTTACTTTCTTTTTATTTTTCTTCTTTCAGTTGTTGCTATTGTTGATGCTTAAATTCCATGTCAGTCCTGATAGAACAACAGAACACGTCTATGATCAAATATTTCCAATAGTAACAACTTAGAATACTTTTTTAAAGAATTTAAGTTTCTAAGACTGCATCATCGAAAAACACTGGTTCTCAACCATATTTTGCCTATGGACCCCTTTGATTACTATTTTATTGTAATGGACCCCATAATCATTCGATGGTTTTATAAGTACTTCTTTCAAAATTCCTATTTTGTTCATCTTAGATTAACTTGTGTAGTTTAAACTATGTAACACAGTAGACCAAGAAATCTAAGTGTTTCATGCACCCTTAATGTACTTCTCTGTGTCTCCAAATTACTATTTCGCTTGTATGAACCCTCTCCCCACCACCAATCTTATATGGACCCCCGTTGAGAACCACTGATCTAACATGTCCTTTCTTTCTTAAAAGAGCTGCTTTGAGGGAAGATTAGTTGCTATCTCTAGCAGTTTGTGCGACTCTATCGACAGGGACTCCCTCGTTGGCTTTTGGTATTTCGTAATTGCTGTTTTTGTTTTTTATTGTCTTCTATTAAATGATTCATATCAAATGCTACATTTACTTTCCCGAATGTCCACACTACAGTCTAGTGTTTTGAGTAAACATGACATTTGATCTTTTTACAAAACGCACAACTTTTAATACAGTTGTGACGATGGCGGTGATGGAGATACCGGTGAGGGCGATGATGGCAGTGGCAGTGACGGCGGTGGGTGTGAGACAGATGACATTCGGTCGATTAGCCAAAGGCTGAATTCATTGATAGAGATGGATTGGTATGAGTTGGTCAGATTTCACCAGCTCATCGATCACATGACTTATCTCCATTACACATGTCAACTAAAACGCGCATGTTCAAATCCTCAGCATGGTTTTTGTTTGTGTTTCTAAATAGGACACTTAATTTTATGTTGCCACGGTTTGTCTGGATGCGGGACGGGAGAACTGATTCCATGGTTTGCTATGAAAATTTACTGATAGCAACCTAGTCGGGCAAGTGGTGTCACATCTTAATGCTCAGGATTTAGGAGTGGTTAACTATTATCCGTTCCTCGTCTTCAATAAAAAAAAAATCAGCATATACATGTCTACATATATGCATACATACATATATTTGGGGTTCTGTGTGTATATATATATATGTATATATATTCTTTTATTGTTTTACTTGTTTCAGTCATTTCATTGCGGTCATGCTGGAGCACCGCCTTAAAGTGTTTTAGTTGAAGAAATCGACTCCAAGACTTATTCATTGTAAGCCTAGTACTTATATTATCGGTCTTTTTAACCGAATCTCTATAAGTTACGGAGACAAACACACCAGCATCGGTTCTCAAGCGATAGCGGGAGTACAAACACATACACACACACACATAAATATATACATAAGCATATACATGGGCTTCTTTCAGCTTCGGTCTACCAAATCCATTCACAGGGCTTTGGTCAGCCGGACAGAGTGACAGTTTGTGAACATTTTCTCAGTTTTAACAAAAAGCATATTACTCTACACTTCGTATTCGAGTACTACTTTTTACACCTTGTCTTGCATTTATGTGCTTAGTTGTGTATATACACACATCCACACACACACACACACACATACACACACACGCACTCAACCGACCCCAGCGTCGTAAACACACCAGCATCACTTGTCAAGTGGTGGTGGGGGACAAACACAAATTCAAAGACACACACACATAGATATATACCTACATATATACAACTTCTAACATATCTCATAATATATATCTGTGTGTGTGTGTGTGTGTGTGTGTGTGTGTGTGTGTGTTTGTATGAGCCTGTACATGGTGCTTTTTAGACAGAGCTAATGCATAGATATCTGCACGAATTCTATATTACCCTGGTAATGGAGGCATAATGACCTAATAAGCTACAATACTCTTAGCATCAACTTAAGAAGTCGTGATCGACTATGAATTGTGACACCTAAGTACTTCTTTCAACCTCTCCCCATTTGCAAGAACTATTATATATGAATATCATAGGTTGCCCACACATCGCGATTCCTCTCTTAGTCTCGTTAGTACAGAATAAAAGAGAGCCAAATAAGCACAGCATTAGACACTAGTGCGTCTGGACCAACTGCCTGAAGGAAGGCAAAGAATCGCTCCGTCCGCTCTAGGATATCCACACCGGATTTTCCGTCTTAACCTTTGCCATTTACAAACCAGCAACAACTATATACTGTGTAAATAACTGGAAAACTGGAAAGAACACATATCTGCTGTAACATTCATCACCAGCGTGTTTAGTTGGAGGTCAGCATGTTTTGAGGCGGGCTGCTAACTTGACCTTTACGACTGGTCACGTGTAACGGTCCACGTGGCCACATTCTGGACAGATCCGGAATAAAAGACATATCTCTTTAAAGCCCTCTCCCATCCAGTCTTTTATCTCTATCTCTTTCTCCTTTTTGTTTTAAACGTCCACTTTATAATATTAATATTGATTTTCGTGGGGGTTTTTCATTGTTGTACATATTTTGTCGTTTCACCTCCATCTGGCAGTCATTATTGTTGCTGTTGTTATTTTTAATGTTGCTCTACTTACAGAGAAGTGTTATTGTTTATGTTGCTACCTCTGCCGCTGTAGTTCTAATGATTGTTGTAACAGTTGTTTCTTTCCTGTTTTACTGCTAAATGTTATCATTATTGTTGTCGTTTCTCTTGCGTTGTTGTCGTTTGTCTTGCGTTGTTGTCGTCGTTATATTACAACTGATGTTGTTGTTACTGTTGCTGTCACCGTTCCTGATGATCTTATTGTTATTATCACATTTATTCAAAGGCAGCGAACTGGCAGAGTCGTTAGAATGCTTGGAGAAAGGATTTGCGGTGTTTGTTCCAGCTCTTTACACTTCGAGTTCAATCCAGTCGAAGTCAACATTGTTTTTCACTCTTTCGACTTCAGTAACAAAATACCACTCAAGTACCGGAGTTGATGATATTGGCTAAACCCCTCCCCTCAAAATTGTTGGCCTTCTGCCCAAATCAGAAGCCATTGTTATCTTTGTTCTTGACATTGTAGCCGAATGTAGCCATTAACATGAATCTCACAACGTAACTAAATCTCTCCGTGAACTGAGTCCGTTTAATGGTTTCCAGTTATGCTTGCAGGTAGAATCTGTATGAAACAAAGAAGCAATTTGGTTTCTTCCCCGGCTAATATATATTGTTGCATGTCTAAACCAAGAATTATTTGATTGTAGCACTCATTGTCTTATTGTTGTTAGTGTCGCTAGTTTACTGCGGTTGTCTCCCCATAACTTGTAATACTGGTTTCAAACTTTAGCACAAAGCCAGTAATTTCAGGGGAGGGGTAAGCCGATTTCATCGGCCCCAGCACTCAACTCATACTTATTTTATCAATCCCAAAAGGATGAAAGGCAGAGTTGACCTCAAAAGAATTTGAACTCTGAACGTAAAGACGGGCGAAATACCACTAAGTATTTCGCCGCCTTTTTTTTTCACTGTGACTAAGCGAATGTATGTGTGTGTGGGGGTGGGGGGGTATGTATGTATACATGTGCGTGTATCGAGAGAGGTGAGTGTTAAACATCAAATTTATGATCACTTTGTTATGTTGAAGAACACATTCGCACACAGACACACAGACACACAGACAAACAGACACACACACACACACAAACACAGACGAATCGTACTCGTTGGATGGTAATGGAATGACAATATCTTTTGTAAGCGGGTTTGATCGTCCCGGGAGGGTCGTCTTTGAAGTACTCATGGAAGAATCCGAGACTCTGTCAGCAAGTTCAAACTTTGCATTGCTGTAGGATGGTGGATAAAGCAGAGTTTCTCTATGAAGCAGAAGTCGTAGGAATTTGGTATGTTCGTAATCGTGACATTCAAAGCATTCAAAGCACATTTAGAAATCAAGTGCCAAAGAAGACATCGGGACCATCTCAAGGGCAGTATTTGGCAGAACACATCCATTTCAGAAAGGATTAAACTCCTCTGACCTCGGTCTAATAGAGAAAGGCCCCACCATCATCCCCATCCTTTCCTGGTCTTATATAAAATGAACTAATTTCGATTTATTAACACATAACCAAATTCGTATCGGAAAATTTTTAGAAGCTCTGTTCCAAGACAGACTATTCGTATGTCTTATACCAACTGATATCATTTTATAACCTGCCAAAATGCTGATATGTGCGACTGAACCGAAAGAAGCCATGATGTATATTCCCTTTATACACTCCTTTATACATCTTCTTTCTGCCCAAATCTTTCCGGCAGGAGTTGATCTGCAACAGTGTAAACGGAACATTGACAGCATCACTCTCACCAGTCTCAGAGGTCAAACAAAGGTCAGGGATTCTTCCCTTTCCTCCAGACTCAATAAGAATGTGAGAGAATGGGAGAAAGAAAGAAAGAAAGAAAGAAAGAAAGAAAGAAAGAGGGGGCGTGGCTGTGAGAGTGAGTGTAGCTATGTATGTATGTGTCGAGGGCGAATGGCCTAGTGGTGGGGATGTTGCACTCAATATTACGAGATCGTGGTTTCAATTCTTGGACCGCATAGTGCATTGAGTTATATGTAAATGATAAACTTTTGGAAAGTTTTACAAATTTTTAGTTCGAGGGATAGATTGGATCTGTAGTCTTCGAGCATGTATGTATGCTTGTATAGAGATGCAGGCATGGCTATGCTGGTTAAGAATTTCGCTTTACAACCATAAGATCTATGGTTTGGTACTACTACGTGGTATTTTGACATTATATCTTCTACTAAACTAACCAATGCTTCAATTTCCTAAGTCGAACTAATCTCCCCCGCCCCCACGGGTACTTATTTCGGATCTATTTTAAAACGGGGGCCACATTTTTCATTAATGTTTTACGTAGTGTTTTTGGTACGGAAAGACTTTCAAACTTCGTATACTTATCTATTTTGTGTTATAGAACAGAAAAATATTTTTGTATTCGAATTTATTTCATGTAAAAAAATTGTCTTATTTCGATAATTTCAACCAATCACTGACAAGTATTCAGTTGTTTATATTTACTCCTTTGGCTGATTAAGCGATGTAAAGCGTATTTAATCTCCATACCTTCGTTTTATTTGCTTTTTTCATTTTAAATTTGCTTTAACCCTAACCCTAACCCTAACCCTAACCCTAACCATAGGGTTAGGGTTAGGGTTAGGGTTAATTGTTTCAGAATCGTTTGTTTATGTAGTCGGCACTTAATGTATATCGGCTGAATGGACGTCAGTGATTGGTTGAAATTACAGAAATACGACAACTTTAACATGGAATAAGTTATGGATTTCTTTTTTTTTTAAAGAAGACTAAGAGAAAAAGATGTTTTATATGACACATTCTACCAGTGTTCCAAGTTTCAAAGTGTTTCGTTAATGAAAAATGTGGCCCCCGTTTTAAAAAAGATCCCTTATTTCTTTTAAAGCTTGGTACATATTCTATTTTCTCTTTTACTGAACAGCTAAGTTACCGGGACAAAAACACACCAACACCGGTTGTCAAGCAGTGGTGAGAATGAAACACAGACACAAAGGCACACACACAAATGCGCGCGCACGCACATATATATGTGTGTATGTATATATATATATATATATATATATATATATATATATAAATATATATATATATATACACACACACACACACACACACACATATATATATATATATATATATATATATATATATATATATATACAGAGAGAGAGAGAGAGACAGAGAAATGGAGAGAGAAAGACTGAAAGAAGCCCGTCGTATATATGTATGTATACACACACACACACATACACACATAGATATATAGTATATATGAGAAACAAAGAGGTACAGGTGTCAATTGCGGCCGTTTCAAGCGACTCCTTTAATTGATTAATGAGAATACCATTGTAAAGAAACCGTTTTCGTCAGATGACTGCATGAACTCCAAACATAAAAGAACATAGTCTCAACTCCACGGAGCCAAACTATTTACATTGATTCTGCTGATATATATATATATATATATATATATATATATATATATATATATATATATATATATATATATATATATATATATATATATATATATATATATATACATATATACATATATATATATACGTAATTATAATATGGGATTGGCTATAAGCCTCTGAACGCGCTAGAAATAAACGCTAACAGATGCTAATACCACCTAATAAACTCCCAAAAATAAAACACGGGCTGTAGTCGAGCTTATACCCAATCCCTTGTTATAATTATGTATAATATTTGTAAAATTCACCTATAAGGATTTTATTTCCGCACTGAGCCCTTGATAAAATCATTAATGATTTTTACCCTTTATTATATATATTTATAGGGAGAATTCACAAAAAAAAAAGAAAAAAAGACGAAGACAGGTGGTGTAGACAACAAACAGATCTATTAGTATAACGCTCGGAAGTGAAAAAGTCTTGAACGTTTCGAGCCTACGCTCTTCCACAGAACGGAACACGGAAAGAAACAAGAAGTGAAACAAGGAGAGAAACAAGGAGAAAAAAAAAGAATGTGTAGTGGCTAGCGATCTATCATGGCAAATCTATATATATATATATATAACACAAAGAATATATATGCATGTATACACACATATATGTACATACTTGCATCTACATGTGTATATAGATGCATATCAGGGTACAGGACGTTAGAACAATGAACTACAGACCACGGAACGAACACATAGGAAAACAGATAGTCACTTGGAATTAATCCTTCGTCAGCAGCCTCTATTCTAACTAGACGTTTCGAAGATAAGGCATATATATGTATGTATAATGGGCTTTGCTCAGTTCCTGTCAAACAAATCCACCCCCAAGGCTTTGGTCGGTCCAAGGTTATTGGAGAAGACACTTGCCTAAGGGGTCACGTAGTGATACTGAACCTGGAAGCAAGTGGTTGAGAAGCAAGCTTCTTTCCACACAGTCATGCCTGCGCCTATAAATACAAAGATAATACAAAACTACACGCATTCATGACCACCATGAGTGTATATATATATATATTCATATATCGGCCTGTCTGTTTGTGGTCTTACATTCTAAGTAATTCGCTTTTTGTCTGTGTATTGCAGTTTTAATTCACCCATTTCATAACATCCCCTCGCAGATACTCCATTCTGACGTCAACCAGTCCTCGGACCATATACTCTCTTCCAATTCATTTCCTTTATGCTGTCTTTCCATTGCTCCGTCTCTTTTATCCCCTCCTTCTCATTCATATCCAGCTGGTTATAAATTCATTGCCATATTGTCTTGTACGTGTTAGGGAAATAAAGTCACGCTGTGACCACTGCTCCTCACTACTCCCCTAACTCCATCAAATGTTATCTCCTTCTCTTCTCTTTATCTGTCCTTCCTCTCTTTCTCTCTCTCACTCTCTGTGTCCTCTCTTCCTATCTATGCTCTACATACACTCCA
The DNA here is from genome assembly GCF_046866305.1 of Octopus bimaculoides. Taxonomy (NCBI): domain Eukaryota; kingdom Metazoa; phylum Mollusca; class Cephalopoda; order Octopoda; family Octopodidae; genus Octopus; species Octopus bimaculoides. Next base: position 38,537,587 of record NC_142938.1, read on the forward strand.
TTAGATCTCTGACTTACCCTTTCTACGACCTTCACCTTGCCATTAACCACTGAACTGGCGCCTCCGACACCGTTTCCATCAAACACACCCACCATTTCACGCTGAATATATGAATACACACACGTGTCTATGCGACCACACGCAAGTACACACACACATACACAAACACACATACACATCCGCACACGCACACACACATTGACATTAATTAATAGACATGCATACACTCACACCTAAACACACGGGCATAGACACAGTCGTTAACAGAGATATAAGCACATACGAAGTGAAATGGCATCAAGTCGGTGTGAGAACCGCGTTACTGGTTTATGCATTTGTGTGGCATAGACTAATAACAGAACTCGGCTAATAACAGAACTCACGACCAAGCTCACTACCCAATTAATAATAATAATAATAATAATAATAATAATAATAATAATAATAATAATAATAATAATAATAATAATAATAATAATAATTATAATAATAATAATAATTATAATAATAATAATAATAATAATAATAATTATTATTATTATTATTATTATTATTATTTTAATTCTTTCTACTATAGGCACAAGGCCTGAAATTTTGGGAGAGGGTACCAAATCCATCCCCAACTATTTGGTCGGCCCGAGCTTGTAGTCCTTTGTGTCTTTTATCGGAGTCGTATGTGTTGAACGCAGTCAGCCCTTGACTCTCCTTCTCACCATACTCGTAGGCCCTGTAAAGTGCATTCCTCTTCCTTCCTCACTGAATATATATATATATATATATATATATATATATATATATATATATACAGAGAGAGAGAGAGAGAGAGAGAGAGGGGGAGAGGGAGTGAGAGAGAGAAAGAGATGTTATGAGCAATAGTGGTGTCAAATAGACCCAGAGGTTTCAGGTGATGCTGAGTAAGTGCTATGGAGAGACCATAGTTAAGCTCCAGGTTCGGTGATATAGTTGAAATTTATAGAAAGACAAGTTGACGAAGAAAGGTGTATGAACAAGCAAGTGTATTGGTTTGACGCTCGGGAAAAATGAAAAAGTATTTTACGTTTCGAGCCTACGCTCTTCAACAGAAAGGAATAAGAGAAAAAAAGTAATCAGAGAGAATGAAAGAAAGGGAGATAATAAAGTGCTATTGAGTCCAACGAGAGAAGATGAGAGTGTGTATGTATGTAAATGAGAATGGTGTCGGTGGGTGTGTAAGTGTGTGTGTGTGTGTGTGTGTGTGTGTGTGAATAGGGGCAGTGACTCTGACGTATGAGAGTGTGTGCGTGTGTAACATGTATGTGTGTTGTGTGTAGCAGTTGATGTGTGTCTTTTCACGTGGTGTGTGCACATGTGTGTGTGTCTGTGACCAAACTGTGCATGTATATGGTGTATATATGTGGGTAAAATTATCTTTGGC
>NC_142938.1:38544000-38551500 GCF_046866305.1 Octopus bimaculoides
TCTCTCTCCCTCTCTCTCTCTCTCTCTCTCCCCCCTTTCATTTCCTTCCTCTTCCTTTTTCTAATTCTCTTCCTCTCCCCTTCACCGTTCTTTATCGTCTCTCTCTCTTTCTCATTCTTCCTCCTTTACTCTCTCTCGGTGCTCACACGTGACCATCGACCATCTTTCTTTTTCTAACTTGAGCTTCCTTCTTTCCTTCTGATATTCCACACAGATCACACGCATTCCTATCTGTCTCCTTTCCTATCTTTTCTCCTGTCAAAGCTTGTGCCTCCAGCGTTCGCCACCTCACCTCGTTATGGATTAGCAGTCCTTACTGTTTGTTTTCGCTGTCCTGTTTTTGTTACCAGCTTTGAACCTCCGCAAATCCCAAATTTTAATTTTCTTTGCGGAAGCAAGTGTTTTCTCGAAGACACATCGTAATTGCTCGAAATATGGAGAAGATAAACAGCCGACAACTGATGAAGGGTTGATGCATGCATGCATGTAAGTGCATGTATGTATGGATGTGTGTCTCCATGTGTCCTTGTGCGAAGTAAAGAGTGTGTATATGGGAGAATGTACGAAAAAACAACAACAGACGAGGACAGGTGGTGTAAATAACAAAAGGATGTATTAGTATGACGCTCGGGAATACGGAAAGTCTTTGACGTTTCGAGCTACGCTCTTCAACAGAAAGAATACGGAGACAAGGAGAAAAACACGGAGAAAAAAAAATTGAATAGTGTTCAGTCAACGGTCAATCATAATAATGGCTGATCATAACAATGACTGACCGGAAGTTAGAAATTCTTTTTTCAGGAGAGCTAAGAAAAGGGGGAGATAACAAACGGTGATCGAAGAACGAGGGGCTGTGTGTGGGAGATAGAATGCTGGTGATCTTGACGTATGTAGTGTGAAAATGGGGAAGGGAGAAAGGAGTTGGTCAGTTGTAGTGTGTGCGTGGTGTGATGCGAGGGTATTGGTGTGATGTGATGTGAGGGTGTTGGGAGGTGGGGAAGGCATGGGTGGAGTGTGGGTTAGGCTGAGGGTGGGTAGAGGTAGGGGTATGTGGGTAGGGGGTGGGTGGTGGGTGTAAGGAATTGGATGGGGTGGAGTGGGAAGGTAAAGTAGGAGTGTGTTGGGGTGTGGTGGGATGAGCTTATGAGGGGTGTTGACGATGAAGGAGGAAGGGGAAGGTGGATGTAAGAGAGGGGGAAGGTGGATGTAAGAGAGGGGGAAGGTGGGTATGGGAGGGGAGAGAAAGAGAGGAAGAGAGGAGATAGAGTGGGTATAAGAGAGGGAAGGTGGATGTGAGAGAGGGGGAGGTGGGTATGGGGGGAGAAAGAGAGGAAGAGAAAGAGAGTGAGAGAGAAGAGAGTGAGAGAGGGAGAAAGAGAGAAGAGAGTGAGAGAGTAAGGGTGAGAGAGTAAGAGAGTAAGAGTGTAGAGAGTAAGAGAGAGAGAGTGAGAGAGAGGGAAAGAGAGAAGAGAGTGAGAGAGTAAGGGTGAGAGAGTAAGAGAGTAAGAGTGTAGAGAGTAAGAGTGAGAGAGGGGGAGTACGAGAGAAGAGAGTGAGAGAGAGTAAGAGAGATGTCCACGTGCTTCAGTCTTCATTTGCGTATGCATGTGTATGTGTGCTTGTCTGTTCATATTACCTTGGTACGTATCCGTCTGTATGTCTATCTGTTTACATTCATATCCATTTACCTCCATTTACCTACATAGATGTGCATATACATATACGTATACATACACACACACACATATATGTATCTACCTAACAACCCACTAACTATTCTACCTGTATATAAATATAAACTGTAGGTATAGGGTATGATTATCTACTACGTATATTTCCTATTTAGTACTCGGGATGTGTCATTTATGAGGACGTACTTGTGTATTTCTCTGAGTGATGGGTCCTTTGGGTGCTTAGATAAAATGCGGATGTCAAGTTGACCCAAGATGCTTCCATGTTGGTCCTTGGCATGTTGGTAGAGTATGGAGGACTGTTTTTTGTCACCATCTTGTCTCAAATGTTTACTACTATAAAATCTCCGAGAATAACACACTTTATTGTAGGCAAGCAATTATAATTACGTATATAATAATGAAATAATTTGTAAAATTTACCTAAAAGGTTTTTATTTCCGCACTGGCTAACTGGTAAAATTATCATTAATTTTACTTTTTATTATTAAAACAATATTTGAATATATTCATTCATATATATATATATATATATATATATATATATATATATATATATATATATATATATATAAATATTCTTTTATACCTTTCAGACTTAAGGCTGTCGCCGTGCTGGAGCATCGCCAGCGTAATCACCTTATCAATGGCCAATTTTATGTAACTGGCTTTTGAAGAAGGACACACACACACATGCACACGCGCGCGCATATATATATATATACACATATATATATATATATATATATATATATATATATATATATATATATATATATATATATATATATATATATATATATATATATATATATATATATATATATATATATATATATATGTATGTATGTATGTATATAATAATAAAAAACGAAGAAGAAACACACAAAAGAACAACAACAACGTGAGAACGTGGTACATGTAAAGTATTAGCAGTCGCTCAGGGAAGGAAAGAAAGATGGTATAACGTTTCGAGCAAAGCTCTTCTTCAAAAACAGAGGAAAGTCCAATAGAAAAGGAAGACGGAGGAAAAAAATTCGCCAACGATTCACATGCTACATTTTGAAATATATATATATATATATATATATATTGTTGTACTTGGGGATGGTCATATTGCCAGTTTAGCCAAATTTTTTAGCGAATTTTTTTCCTCCGTCTTCCTTTTCTATTGGACTTTCCTCTGTTTCTGAAGAAGAGCTTTGCTCGAAACGTTAAACCATCTTTCTTTCCTTCCCTGAGCGACTGCTAATACTTTACATGTACCACGTTCTCACGTTGTTGTTGTTTTTTTGTGTGTTTCTTCTTCGTTTTTTGGGGATTTATTATTATATACATACATACATATATATATATATATATATATATATATATATATATGTATGATGGACCCAACAGAATTGCTTCTTCTCGTATTTGTTGCTCCATTCTCCACACACACACACATATATATATATATATATATATATATATATATATATATATATATATATATATATATATATATATATATATATATATATATATATATATTATATTATATACATATATATGTAGTGAAACTACCTATCGCCATTATATACAAACAAACCATCTTCTCTCGCTGTTATAAATATATTCAAGTTCGGGCGTAGTAGAGAGCAGCCTACTGTATCCATCACGTGACTAACTACTATTTGAAGCGGCAACTGCTTCGTACCGTTCCCGCCAGAACGCAAACTGACCAATCACAGCCCTTAATAAGTTCACGTGATAGTGTTTTTCTAATGCCTCTCTGGAGCCCCTATTTTGCTTTAAATAGACTAAATTATACCCTGCAAATTCGTCTCGGTTCAGATCTCTTAGAGACCTGTTCCGTGTACCACACAGAGCAGCAGCAGCAGTTCCAGCGACTACATCAACAGCATCTCCAACTACGAGTACCAGCATCGCCGCCGCCAGTCAACACGACACTACGACTACCAGCATCGTCCTCGCCAACAGCGTCAACATGACTTCTACGTACACAAGCTAACCAAACTACCGCAGAACTTCTAACACTGTTTGTGCGATTCACCTTCGCCACGATAGACAACAGACAAGAACCCCAGCCTGCGAAGAACAACTGTATACAAGAACCCGGCCCGGCATGGAAGCCCTAACATCACGACGAGTGATCGCCCTGCCCCACACGCCTCAACTTCTTACATACAGACTCTTACTCTTGTGTACTCTAAGAACTGGCAAATTCTTATATGTGTTACTGACTCTTTTTCTATCTGCTGTATCTCACGCTTACACATACATGTATCACTTACACACACTCATTTCTTTACATGACGGCCTGTCTTTTATTGTGTTTTCATTATGTCGCATTCACACTCACACACAGACATGCATTTTAATGCTACAATAAATATTACTGTTATTCATCTTTATCGGTTGTGTTCTATCGTCTTCATTACTGGCATTTACGAATTCACTATGTTATCGAAGTATAACATATATATATCTTTGATATATTTTGTGTTCGACCGTGTGACGCGTTATGTTTTCCATTCGTCACCATTTCTCCTTTTGGGTTCGCACGGTCGTTCTTACATATATATATATATATATATATATATATATATATATGCATATACATCCACAGGCGTAGGCATGTGGTAAGAAGCTTGCTTCCCAACTATATGACTCCAGGTTCAGTCCCACTGTGTGGTACCTTCGGGGCCACCACACCTTGTGAATGGATTTAGTGGACGGAAACAGAAAGAAGGCCGTTGCATATATATAAATGTAACGGTTATATATATATATAACTGCCCTAACTCTTCGAAACGGTTAGTTTTAGAATAGTGGCAGCTGATGAAGGAAATGTTCTCTATGTGGCCTGTGTGTTTTCTGTACTCCGTTTATCATTTTGTCAACGTTTTCTTGCAACGTCCTGTACCCAGATATACCTCTATATATACATGTAGATGTAGGTATGTACATACATGTACGTATATATGCATATACTCACATATTATTTGTATTATATATATATATATATATATATATATATATATATATATATATATATATATATATATATATATATATATATATGTATGTATATATATATATATATATATATGTATGATGGACCCGCGACTATTGCCCATAATGGCACATAGAGTGATTGAACCTGGAACCATATGGCTGAAAGCAAACTTCTCACTACCCAATCACGCTCGTAAAGTGTATGTATTTAAAGCCAAGAAAAATGCAAGATATATATAAGAAAGGTTCGATCGTAAACGCTTTAAAAAAATGAGAAGAATATTTAAAAGGAGCTACAAGAAAATGTTGGATTCTAAGCAAGGATTTAAAATTATCTCTATTATTTGCTTTCTCTATCTGGAAAAACTATTTATGCTTCAAACCATGAAACGTTTATCTTCAACAAATACATTGATTTTACATGCCTTTTTTTTTTTTTAGTTAATTGTTTACTTCGTAAATAGCTTGAAAAAACTGGAACACGTCAAAAACATTCTTACGGAAAACTGTCAGGAAAACTATCATAAAGAAAATGTAAATATTCCATTTGTTGTTGTCGCTGTTGTGAGACATTGACTTCCTTATAATTACCAAAACTGATTGGTTTCTACGTTGAATTGCTACACTTAGTTAAATGGATTCTACTTGAATACACAATGGACATTAAATGAGTGATCAGGTGTGCCCACTCCATGGACTGTACCAGACATTATCAACAAACCTCTTGAAAATTAATTTCTGTTTTTATTACCAGCTCATCGTAAATCTTTAGCAGCATAGATATCCCACAGATTCTCTGTTAAGAGCTTTCTTAAACTTCTCACTGACTGCACAAATATACGCTAATTAAGTGGTCCAGAGCCATTAAGTAATTAACCATTAATTTTCATGTTATATATCACAGAGGAAGTCGTATAAAACAACTGGCTCGTATAATGTGTCACTTTACTTCTTTCTCAGTTTTATTAAAACAGCATCGTTTGTAAGGTAGTTATGTCTCTTTTTCTCTGATACACATCCATATATTGCTGATAAATTCACCAGTTCTGTTTGGGCGCGCGCAGGATATGTGGTTTAAAAGGTGGTTGTTTCTCAAACACGTAATTCAAGGTTGACTCCCACCGCGGGACGCCATGAAAAATTGTCCTCGGTTTGACCAATTTCTTGTGAGTGAAATTTGGTAGATGGAAATGGAGCAGAAGACACTTGCATAAATACACACACTTGCACACACACATGCACACACACACACATATATATATATATATATATATATATATATATATATATATACACATAAAAATAAGAGGAATGACCAGCAAATGTGGATTCCTAAATGCTAGAAATAGATGCCGAATCATCTAACCACGAAAAAAATATGTTCTCAGTAGAAAATTTAGCGACACAACAGACTGTAAACGAGCAAGACAAATGAAAAAATACTAAATTAATACTAATTTAGTATTCTTTCATTTGTCTTGCTCGTTTACAGTCGTGTCGCTAAATTTTCTACTGAGAACGTATTTTTTTCGTGGTTAGATGATTCGGCATCTATTTCTAGCATTTAGGAATCCACATTTGCTGGTCATTCCTCTTATCTTTGTATGTAATATAATTTTAATCTTTGGATTTTTTTAATATGCTAGACCACTGGTTTTAATTGATTAATATCAATTTCTACCCTCATTAATAAATTTTATATATATATATATATATATATATATATATATATATATATATATATATATGGACAGATAGATAGATAGACAGATGTATATAGATATAGATATAAACACAAATACATATATATGTATATATATAATACAAATAATATATGAGTATATGCATATATACGTACATGTATGTACATACCTACATCTACATGCATATAGATGCATATCTGGGTACAGGACGTTGCAAAAAATACGTGGACAAAATGATAAACAGAGTACAGAAAACACACAGGCCACATAGAGAACATTTCCTTCATCAGCTGTCACCATTCTAAAACTAAGCGTTTCGAAGAGTCATATATATATATATATATATATATATATATATATATATATATATATATATATATATATATATATATATATATAAATTTATCTCCACACACATACATACATATATGTAAATAAATATGTATATACACATATATATACACATAGGCACACATACATATTATATATATATATGTATATATACACATATATATATACATACACACACACACATACATACGCATGAGTGTGCGTACGTATGTCTGTTTGTGAGTGTGTATATCAGAAAAAAAAAAAACAGAATCTAAGGTGACTAGGGCTGTGGTTGTCTGTTGTCGACAAGACATGTATTTTTTTAGCAGAAATGACGTAAGGACTACAGTAAAATTACACTGGGGAGTGGAGTACCCAAGATTTCGAATGGAGTTTTTCTTCGGAGTAATAATGACAGGAATGAAATATTAGAAAGACATCCTTCTCCCCTGACGGCAATTTCACTGACTCTTTCTGTCACTTTTTCAACATATACATGCTCATACACATAAATATATATTTTCTTTACCACTGCACACTGACAATCGCACACACACGTACACATGCGCGCGTGTAGTTTATGGTTTACGTTTTTCAGTTATTGGGCTACAGTCATGTTGGAGCACCACCTTGAAGGTTTTAGCGAAATGAATTGACCTCAATTCTTATTTCTCTTTTAAGTCTGGTACTTTATTCTCAATTTTTTTTCTTTTACAGAATTGCTATGTTACGGGGACGTAAACAAACCGATA
>NC_142938.1:38556500-38559000 GCF_046866305.1 Octopus bimaculoides
ACAATTTATATAAATACGTCGAGGCGTGAGTGTGCACGTGTGTGTGTGTGTGTGTGTGTGTGTGTGTGTGTGTGTGTGTGTGTGTGTGTGTTTGCGTGTGTGTGTATCTGTACGGAGAAACAAACATGTGGAATGCTTAATCTCTTGCTTTAGCTGTTCCACCAGATAAGGCATAAGCGTAAGCACTCGCACATACACAGATACATACGTAGTTACGTACTTACATACATACATACATACATACATGCATGCATACATACATGCATACATACAGGCGTAGGGGTGGGTGTGCTGGATACATATATATATATATATATATATAAAACAAATAATTTTTGTTTTATATACACATATATATATATATATATATATATATATATATATATATATATATATACATATATATATATATATATACATATATATATATAAAACAAATAATAAATGAGCATATGCATATATACGTACAAGTACGTGCATACCTACATCTACCTGTATATATAGGTGCATATCTGGGTACAGGACGTTGCAAAAAATACGTGGACAAAATGATAAACAGAGTACAGAAAACACACAGGTCACATAGAGAACATTTTCCTTCATCAGCTGCCACCTTTCTAACACAGGCGTTTCGAAGAGTTAGGGCAGGATGCATCGTTAAAAAGGCTCTTCCCAAGGACCACAAATTAAATTTGTACCATGGAGAATGTAGTGGCGGACAGAAAACACGACAGGAAAACAAACGGAAAAGGCTATACGGCCAGACGTGAAAAATTATGTGTATATTGAACGCTGTGAAGCAACGAACTGGAAGGAAGCGGGACGAAGTAGGTTCGTATGTTTGCTTGGCGATAGCCAAGGAAGAAAAGAATTAGTAGCTGGACACACGTGACCAGCGAGGGGTAAGGAGAAAGAGTGGTAAAGGGAGAAAAAAGGGGAGGAAGTAGAAAATAGGTGAGCAACGAGAGAAAGAGAGGAAGAGAGAGATATAGTAGTAAGAGAAGGAAGAACGAGAGGGGTAAAGAGAGAGATATAGTAGTAACAGAAGGAAGAACGAGAGGGGGAAAAAGATACAGAGATAGATAGAGTCGCGTCAGAAAATATAAAGTTCAAAACTTACTTGCGTGCGTGCGTTCGATCATGTAAAACAAATAATAAATGAGTATATGCATATATACGTACAAGTATGTGCATACCTACATCTACCTGTATATATAGGTGCATATCTGGGTACAGGACGTTGCAAACAAAACGTAGACAAAAAAATAATAATAACCAAGTACAGAAAACACACAGGCAACATACAGAACAAACATAGTTTAAATCCCACGGAGCAGAAACATTTACAGTGATTCTGCTAATATTTCAGTCGACAGAATGGATTTACCGGAATAGTTTATATTTGATCAGAACAAAGAAGTTTAGAGGTTAGTGAAGTTTTCAGGAGGAGGAAGGAATAATTGACCCAATTATGTTTACTTCTAACAAGAGAGGAGTTAGCGGCTCCATTAGTCTAGGTTTATCTATTAAAGAGTCGTTTAATGTCTACTGGTCAGTGGTAAGAAAATGATTTGTGGTCAGGTCAACCTACTAAATTGTCAAAGTCATTTGTGATGGAACCAATATACAAGCTTTATCTCCAGAAGTCAACAAGGCAGAGGGCAGAAACAGGACTGCCTTCTGCCTTGTCGAGCAGCATCCGTGGGCATCGGGTTGATCATCTTCGTGGATTCATTTGTACAGGTGATATAACATTAATGGGTGTAGAACAGTGGGACGCTTATCTTTTTTGACCAGTATGGCAGTTGAGTGAGTTGTGGATATTTCTGCGTATATTCAGGGAGGAGGAGGGGAAGGTGATGGAAAGAGAGGAACGAATGGTAGTTATATGAGAATGGAGGTATGTGTGATGGTGTTGAACTTATTTTTCTATTCATTCAGCAGATGTCAAGGATGGGTTGTACATTCTTTTGTTTGATCTGATTTAAGGCATGACTCTCTTCAATGAATTCTGAAGTCAACAGGTCATCCAACATTGCCACTACAGCCATCAGCTATTGTGGTTTATTGACTGAATTGATAAATGATATTTTCTTAGGGTAACTTTTCATTGTTTCTGGCAGTGTAGTGAATAGCATCCTAAATATTGGTTTGTTTGTTTATTTGTTTGCATTCCTTCCTTGTTCTGTAATGTGTTATTTCGTTTCAAAATGATTTTTTCAGACTCCATTCATTATGTTTTGTTCCTATGTTTACATATGATCACCTCACAGTGCCTATTTATCACGTTTTTCCTGGATTTGATGATTTCCAGGGCTTCTTCTAGTCAAGTTTCATACCCGTAATGTTCTGTGGTATGGTGCAGCATTTTTTTATAATAGAGCAGTGGGTGGTATGCTCCACTTCATTCTGTTTGAACCTCCAGACGAGGTTCGATAAGATATGTGGAGTGTCTTTTATTTATATTGGAAAATGATGTGAAATGCTTTCGCAGACATCC
>NC_142938.1:38561500-38581500 GCF_046866305.1 Octopus bimaculoides
TGAATGAGTGCACATGCATATGTAAGATATATATATATATATATATATATATATATATATATGCTCGCATACACACATATATCGAAGCGTATTTTGTGTTTGTATGTGTATCTGTATAACCATACATGTACACATACACATGCACACTTATATATTCAAACAAATACATGAATGTTTGTGTGTGTGTTTGTGTTGTGAACATCGACTATTTTGCGTTTGTTTTTATTCAGTAGTTGGTCGTTCCTCTGATTATTAACTACTTGTCATGTGGTGTATCCTTTCCTCTTCTTTTGTTCACTCATCTGTTGAATCTGTCGCTTTATTTAACAGACACACTTATGAAAATTTAATCTGCTAACGAAGGGGCAGGTATGGGCTCTTACTTACCCCACCAACACTGTGGCTTATAACGGCCCCCATCGTCACCTTTCTTTGATATGATATCCAAAACCATCACCACCAGTACTGTGAATTAACAGAACCGTTCGCTACTGCCCTACACCTCCCCGCCACACACGCATGCACCACATTTTACCAATACAGGCCGACAATATTGTAACGCTAAACACGGAAGCCACTATCACGTATGTTTTCTATCACTGCAAATCGACCCTACCTCATCACCACTACCACAACAGCCCACACTATCGTCGCCACTACCACCACCATCACCACTCCTGCCGCCGGCTTCACTACCGCCGCCACCACCGCCACCATCATCACAGCAGCCCCCACCGGCTCCACTACCGCCGCCGCGTCGCCGTCAGCTTCACTACCGCCAGCACTACCACGAACATTATCAACAATAACACCAAAACCATTAGCCAGCAGTAGCTAATCAATTTGATATAATTTATTCATATGATGTTATTTACACTATTATTTAAGCTGGTTAAGGTGAAGTGAGAACTCGTGATAGTTGATTACACATAGGGGTAGACTCCGATATCAAACCGAAGCGTCGGCGGTTCGGTTCCTTACTGCTTCGTTGATCCTAAGGCTTAGTGCACTTTTCAATCAGCACGGTCGATTTATTGTTGTTTGTAGTCACAAGTCAGTCCAGATCGAACAACAGATCCGCAATCAAAGACGTTCCAGCTGTGAGCATGATGCATCTTTCAACGCGCGCGCGCGCATGTCTCGACTGAATTTACATCTCACGATTGCATCGACTAAACTTCTATCTGATGAAAAACTTTAGTCTAATCACAACGAATCATTTAGATCTCGATAGACGTTTTGCTCGAGTGGCAAATAAAACTGCCGTAAGTTGTTCATATTTACCGATAGTTGGCTTCATGAACCAAAATTCGCGACTTGTACAGTCATCTAAGAACAGACAAATAGACAGGGATCTCGTTAGTAGAAGATGAACGCATCCTTTCCGTCCGGAAACATTTCAGGGGCCGGATTAATGAACTACTTAAGCGAGAAATAAAGGGAAATGTTCTTCGATAACAAGTGATGGGGCATACTAAAGAGGAAAATTAGGATAATATCGATTAAATTCAACAAGGAGTCAGGAATTAATGAGCCGTTTAGAAGAGCAAGGTGGTACAGCTCTATTTTTGTATGTCAGACTTGTTCTTTCTTGTTTCGATAACCGTCTTTTGCATCTGCAAAAAGACAGAGATGACGAACAATAGATCACCTAGGGCAAATATTACCGCCTGGCCGTCGATTGCTGCTTTAGTTGTCTTCTGACCAAAATTGCAACGTCTGGTCTTTCGTATCTTGTAGAAGAGACGTTTTCTATTGATCTGACTATCCACCTGCTGTCAACACCCTTTATCAGAAGAGCACAGTATATGTGGCTGATGATGCACCAACACTTACAGAAGTCGCCTCATTTACAAAAATTCATAGAAGGAGCAAATATAGCAGCCTTTGTCAAACCCATTTTTCTTCAGCTCGTTTCTTTCACGGAGATGTGACCTTGGATCAGGTGAACTATAACCCTGGGTGATTGGCACCTGGAACGTTGTCAGGTGTTCACAGCCTTCAATCAGTTGGACAATGTTGTTGGTGAAACGTTAGTATTCTATAGAAATCTAGTATTATTGTAAACATACAAGGACTGTCGGCTGGTCTCTTCATAGATATGTGCAGGGCAATGAAGTCGTTCTCTATTCACCTTCATTCAGTGTCTGAATATTGCGGACATGTGGAGGAATACCAAATGCTTGTCGTCACGTATAGGACAGATCTGGCTATCAACCGAATTCGTTGTGAAGATCGCTTTCGCCGCTGTCCTTTAGCCAGGAAGAGCTGGCAGGTTTACTTTGTCTGGTGGCTGAAGGGACTAAAGTCACACTTCTTGTATGATCACGCCGTCGTCGACCTTTTTGAGTTTCAGTGGGAGAGGAAAGTGAGAAAGCAAAAAAAGTGCTGCCTTTCATTAAATATGCTGAGAGATGAGTGAGAAAAATTAAAACTACTCGAGTGAATGGTCTTATTTTAAGCCTATAGGCTAGAAATGAATGATGAGAAAGGGTACTTTAGTGCTTTTAGTGGTCAGGGAAATCCTGTGGTCAGAATACGTAGGGTTCTTTGACGGGCCCTAGATAGGTGATCCCTCTGTCGTGGATTACCTTTGTTAGTATGTTTCGTTATCTGTTGTTTTACTATTACTTTTTATGTTTTTATGCGTTCCCACTATTGTGTTGTACTGTCTCCTTTGTTCCCATTGTTTTGGAGACGTTTAGGTTAAAAAAAAAATTATTATTATTATTATTATTATTATTATTATTATTATTATTATAGATGGTACGTTATACCGTAAATCTGTTATAAATGTTTAATGTATTTACATTTTCCTTGTCACGGATCGGATACAGCTTATGGGTTGCAAGCTGATGTGGATCATTCCGTACCCGTGTATTGTACATGCAATATTGTACGTTGTGTATTGTCTATTGTATGTTGAATATTGTATACACTTGGTGCAGGCATTATGCGATTGGAGTTTAATGTTTTCACAAGAGTGACAGACAAGTGTGTTCACGTGTGTGAGTGTATGAGCGTATGTGTATGCGTGTGTGTGCGTGTGTTCGCGCGTGCATGAGTGTGTGTGTGTGTGCGCGTGCATGAGTGTGTGTATGTGTGTGTTTAAAAGACATAAGTTCAGAGATAGTATCGGTGCGCGTGTGTGAAATTAAGAGAAAGAGAGCCAGAGTGGAGGGGAAGATAAATAGAGAGAGAACAAAGGAAGGAGGGAGTGAGAAGGAAATAGAGAGAAAGAGAAATTCCATAAATGGGTGTGAGAGCAATTGTGTATTTAAATGTCGTGGTATCATATGTATGCACGTATAAGTGGCTGTGTGGTAAGTAGCTTGCTTACGAACCACATGTTTCCGGGTTCAGTCCCACTGCGTGGAACCTTGGGCAAGTGTCTTGTACTATAGCCTCGGGCCGACCAAAGCCTTGTGAGTGGATTTGGTACACGGAAACTGAAAGAAGCCCGTCGTATATATGTATGTATATATGTGTGTTTGTGTGTCTGTGTTTGTCCCCCTAGCATTGCTTGACAACCGATGCTGGTGTGCTTATGTCCCCGTCACTTAGATGTTCGGCAAAAGAGACCGATAGAATAAGTACTAGGCTTTCAAAGAATAAGTCCTGGGGTCAATTTTCTCGACTAAAAGCGGTGCTCCAGCATGGCCACAGTCAAATGACTGAAACAAGTAAAAGAACATATACATGATTACATACATATAATGTATATATATATATATATATATATATATATATATATATATATATATATATATATGTATATATATATATATATATATATATATATATATATATATATGTATATATATATATATATATATATATATATATATATATATATATATATATATATATACATACATACATACATATATATATAAATATACATATATATATTTATATATATTTATGCATGTATGTATGTATGTATGTATGTATGTGTGTGTCTATATATATATATATATATATATATATATATATATATGCGAGTAAAAATAAATACAAAAATGGTGGGGTTTTTTGTATGATTGTGTATAGAGGAATATATTATTTTGCTTAAAAGAGTTCCAACACTGTCTGTTTTTTATGTTTTATTTATATTCCTGCAGAACTAATGTGGGGTATAGAATATGGAATATACAATATATAATATGATATACAATATACAATATAAAATAAAATAAAATATAAATGGATGGCACCATGAAAGAAAGTATTGAATGTAGATGAAATATTGAGTGTTCAATATAAAGGATCAATTATATAAATATATAAATATAAATATATATATATAAAGGCGACTCGAGTTTCAGGGCTATTTCCCTTCGTCATGGCCGGTATGACAGACTTTAACAGACTGGGACAGTCTGTTAAAGTCTGTCATACCGGCCATGACGAAGGGAAATAGCCCTGAAACTCGAGTCGCCTTTATATATATATATTTATATTTATATATTTGATCCTTTTTTATTTTATTTTATTTTATATTGTATATTGTATATCATATTATATATTGTATATTCCATATTCTATACCCCACATTAGTTCTGCAGGAATATAAATAAAACATAAAAAACAGACAGTGTTGGAACTCTTTTAAGCAAAATAATATATTCCTCTATACACAATCATACAAAAAAACCCACCATTTTTGTATTTATTTTTACTCGCATATATATATATATATATATATATATATATATATAGACACACACATACATACATACATACATACATACATACATGCATAAATATATATAAATATATATATGTATATTTATATATATATGTATGTATGTATGTATATATATATATATATATATATATATATATATATATATATATATATATATATATATATATATATATATATATATACATTATATGTATGTTATCATGTATATGTTCTTTTACTTGTTTCAGTCATTTGACTGTGGCCATGCTGGAGCACCGCTTTTAGTCGAGAAAATTGACCCCAGGACTTATTCTTTGAAAGCCTAGTACTTATTCTATCGGTCTCTTTTGCCGAACATCTAAGTGACGGGGACATAAGCACACCAGCATCGGTTGTCAAGCAATGCTAGGGGGACAAACACAGACACACAAACACACATATATACATACATATATACGACGGGCTTCTTTCAGTTTCCGTGTACCAAATCCACTCACAAGGCTTTGGTCGGCCCGAGGCTATAGTACAAGACACTTGCCCAAGGTTCCACGCAGTGGGACTGAACCCGGAAACATGTGGTTCGTAAGCAAGCTACTTACCACACAGCCACTTATACGTGCATACATATGATACCACGACATTTAAATACACAATTGCTCTCACACCCATTTATGGAATTTCTCTTTCTCTCTATTTCCTTCTCACTCCCTCCTTCCTTTGTTCTCTCTCTATTTATCTTCCCCTCCACTCTGGCTCTCTTTCTCTTAATCTCACACACGCGCACCGATACTATCTCTGAACTTATGTCTTTTAAACACACACATACACACACTCATGCACGCGCACACACACACACACACATGCACGCGCGAACACTCAATATTTCATCTACATTCAATACTTTCTTTCATGGTGCCATCCATTTATATTTTATTTTATTTTATATTGTATATTGTATATCATATTATATATTGTATATTCCATATTCTATACCCCACATTAGTTCTGCAGGAATATAAATAAAACATAAAAAACAGACAGTGTTGGAACTCTTTTAAGCAAAATAATATATATATATATATATATATATATATATATATATATATATATATATATATATATATATATATATATATATATATATATATATATATATATATATATCAAATACAAAAATGGGACAAGAGCGCAAAACATCCAGACAGTTAAATGATACAAAAAAGGGACAGCAAAACATCCAGACGATACAAAGAAAACAAGGACGGGCTATTCGGAGTTTTCTATCCTCAGTCGAGTTCCAGATTATCTTTGCAATTTCGGCTGGTTATACTCGAGATTGCTCCAATCTGGCCAGCCCCAAGGAAAAACTAAGCTAAGAACATTAGATTCCTTGGAAAAAGCTACGAATGTTTACGAAAATAAAGACGGAAAAAAATGGAGTATGTTACACAAATACAAACGAAAATTATAGGACATAACAAGTGTCTTTCGACTAAGGACAAATTAAATTAAATTAATCTGGCGTCTGTGGAAGTAAAGCCTTACGGCAGGGACGTAAGATTTGACAGGACAGGAAGGAATATAGATGTTGCACGGATGGTAGTCGAACCAAGAAAGAAAGCTCAGACCTAGCCGAACACCGGTCACGTGGGAAGAGAAGGGAGAGAGAGGTAGAGGCATGAAGAATTAAGGAGGTGCGAAGAATGCGGCGGGCAAAAGTTGGTATACAGGTATTTAGTAAGAGTGGAATGTTCTTTTCATTTCTCTATTTCTTTTTATTAGGATGATAAATCTGATTCGGTGTTCTTTTTAACTAATTCTCTCTATAATGAAATAATTATTCCTAATTTCAGATATGTATTATATGGTTGGAAAAGAACTTTCTATTCATATTAAGCAATTGTATACCTACTTTTGCTCACCCCTGCATCTGTATGTATGTATACGACGTGGGTCCTACTTTCAGTCTCCGTCCTCAAAATCCACTCGCAAACGTTTGGTTGGCCTGAGGTTATAGTAGAAGATACACGCCGATGGTACAGCGTAGTGGGACTAAAACAGACCTGGCCAACTCGAATTACATTGCGGACCACTTTAATCACAAAGTTTTTTGAGGGCCGCTTGTAAACTACAGAATTGAAAGCATTTTGCTTTCTCATGGTATTATTACCATAATGAATGAATGATCGTTGAGTCAACATGAAATATTATCGTTGCAAAAACAATACTATGTTTTTACTTTTCATTACAATCTTTAATTTTTAATGAAATTTAAAGAGTGTTTGTTTAAATAAATGTATTTCAAGAAAGAAATACAAGATAGAAGCCTGCGAGCCGCACGCGGTCCGCCGGCCTCAGGTTGGCCAGCCCTGGACTAAAACCAAGACCACATGGTTGGGAATCAAGTTTTTGCCCACACACCCACGACTAAGCCTATATAAATAAAGGAGAATCAGTGTCACTGATATATGTATATACCAGCAATAAAGATGATGAAAAATAATTCAGAGAAGCGCTACCGTAAGCTAAATATGATAAGTGTCAAGCACATAATATATTTGGGTAAAGGTTTTCTATTAAATTGGAATATCCATAGGCGCAGGCGTGAACGCGTGGTAAGAAGTTTGCTTCCCGATCACATGCCTCTACGCCCAGTTCCACTACATGGCACCTTGGGTAAGTTCTTTTACTATGGCTTCGGGCCGACCAAAGCCTTATAAGTGGATTTGGTAGACGGAAACTGAAAGAAGCCTGTCGTATATATATATATATATATATGTATATATATATATATATATATATATATATATATATATATATATATATATATATATATATATATATATATATATATATATATACAACAATCGATGTTGGTGTGTTTATGTCCCCGTACGTTAGCGGTTTGACAAAAATGAGTGATGAAATAAATATTAAGCTTTAAAAAATAAGTCCTGAAGTCGATTTCTTAGAATAAAAAAGTCTTCAATGCGGTGAGTATTTCACCGACGAATCCTCTTAACACTGGAGGAAGCTGCTTTCTTCATAAGTCGGCTTTAAAATCAACATCGATTCCCATTATCTTCCAAAAATTAGGATGAGTTGATAGTATTAGGGTTATATATCTTGAGTGCATTTTTAAATTTTAAACACCGCCAAAAGGATTTCTGTTTTCTAAATGACAAGGATAACCTCAGTTATTGAATACAGATACACACACACACACACATACATACATACATACATACATACATACATACATACACACACACATATATATATACTTACATACACACACACACACACACACACACACACACGTACATATATATATATATATATACATACACACACTCATACACCATCACCACCATTACTAATCACGTTTACCATCCCCAACACTAACCTTTATTACTATCACTAAGACCCTTCACCCCCATCGCTGTAACCACAACAGCTAGCATCACAGGCCACAATACCTCTGCGTACACCGCCACCATAACCTCTACCACCATCATCGTGGCCACATCACCTCCAGCCACCACCACCACCACCACCACCATCACCACCACCATCACCACCACCCCTTCTACCGTCACCACGGCCATCAGTATCACAGACCGACATCGCTTTCACCATCACCAGCATCATCATAGTTAACAGGTCTACCATTCTGCCGACAATCGAACAATGGAAGGCAGACACATGACTACAGCAGGTAAGACAAAATACGCCATGTTGATGTTACCGTGAACACTGGGCTCCCATCTATATTTAATGTGGCCGTAGGTGCAGAGTAATGCACTCGGTTTAACATTCTACTTCACCGACACGCCTAGATAAATTATTCATTATATCGGGACGGTCTCTGCTGTCATGGCGTTAAAGTATTTCTGTTTTAGTTTGGGCCAATAATGCGTGAAGGGTCGTGGGTTCGTCCCCAGGTTTCTTTGAGGTTTATTTATACGTTTAGCTATTTCTTTTTTTTAGTGCATAATGAAGTAGAATCCTTCTCCAGCTGTGAAGAAAATGCAAACCATTTCGATTTCAAGTTGGCGTTGCTTTTCACATAGAAAAATTGTACACTTTGCATCTTAACATGTTTCGTCGTGGGGAACAAATTGTTCAGAAATGAAAGAATATATAAAAAAAGTGGGGAGAGGCAAAGATGACAACGCACGTGTATATATGTGTGTGTGGGTGTGGGTGTGTGTGTGTGTGTGTGTGTGTGTGTGTGTGTGTGTGTGTGTATTCGGAATTTAAATAACTGGCGCAGGGCACCAAGTTCAGAGGAGAGGGCTAGTCGATTACACCAAACCCAGTGCTCGACTGGTATTTATTTTATCAATCTTCGAAACGCCTAGTTTTAGAATAGAGGCAGCTGATGAAGGAATAATTCCATAAGTGGCTTGTTTATTTTTCTATGTGTTCGTTCTGTTGTCTGTAAACAAAGTCCGTTTTGTTTTTATGTCCCCGTTCATTTTTCTTACATCCTGTACCCGGATATGCATCTATATATACATGTAGATGTAGGTATGTACATATATGTATGTATACATGCATATGCTAATAGATAGATAGATAGATAGATAGATAGATAGATAGATAGATAGATAGATTCCTCAGGGAAATACATAAAAATCAACTCAACCGTAAGACATTATTACCGAATGTGACAAATTAATACATATAATTATATATGTATACATATATATATATATATATATATACATGCATATTATATATATATATATATACATATATATATATATATATATATATATATATATATATATATATATATATATATATATATATAGATAGATAGATAGATAGATAGATAGATAGATAGATAGATAGATACATATACACACACACATCTTATATATATACATATATATAGATATATACACACGCACACACACACACACACACACATCCACATATCTGAGACTACTTGTAACAGACTGTTGGTATGATTGGGTTCGTAGGAGAGTTCCAGGAAGAGTTGAAACATTGCCTGATATCCTTCCCCTCTCTCTTTTCCACACACATGCACACACGCAGATAAATGCTCTCTCTCTCTCTCCCATCTATATATGTCTATCTTTATCTCTTATTCATTTATTAAGGACAAGAGTCCAAAAACGTTAGTTTAATTTGTTTGGGCACTTCAAGTTATGTAACACATACAGGAGAGAGCTATCAGAGAAATCACTTGCTGAAGGCGTGGCATAGTGAAAGGGGACCCAAGAATCAGTTTAAGTGCGAAACGGGAAATGAATGTGTTTGTGTGTGTGTGTGTGAGTGTGTGTGTGGAAGAGCAGTGACTAACACGATATGCAGGACTTTCGTGTTCTTAAAGGGAGAAAAAATTATTGTAAGGAACCGTGAGAATTGCGGACTATCCTTGCAAGGGAGCTTAATCTCACATTTTTTTTTTTTTGCAGCATAATGTTCGTTCCTATGAAGAGTAAAAGTAGTAATATTTAAATTTTTAAAAAAATATGGATGGACACGGCATTGTGCAACATTGCATTTCATGTATTATGTTTCACAACCATTAGAGTATAGAAATGACTGTAAATTGGATCGAAAATGTTTTCAGAAATGGAATCTGCCATACT
Organism: Octopus bimaculoides; assembly: GCF_046866305.1. Classification (NCBI taxonomy): domain Eukaryota; kingdom Metazoa; phylum Mollusca; class Cephalopoda; order Octopoda; family Octopodidae; genus Octopus; species Octopus bimaculoides. The sequence goes on from NC_142938.1 coordinate 38,571,818, forward strand.
CGTACAACTTAAAAAAATTATTATTAGTGGCTCAAAGAACAACATTTTAGATGTATAGGAAGCGGGTGTTTTGCGTGATGTCTCCTGGTGAAAATAGTAAATCTTCGGTTTTAATTTCTTTCATTTTTACTTGCTTCAATCATTAGACCGAGGCCATGCTAGGGCACCGTCTTCAAGATTTCTTAGACGAATGAATCGACCTCAGTACTTATTTTCTTAGCCTGGTACTTATTCCATTGATCTATTTTGCCGAACCGCTAAGATACAGAGGCAGAAACACATCAACACCAGTTGTCAAACGGTGGTGGGGGACAAACGCAGACACAAAGAAACACACACACAAAGACACAGACAGACAGACAGACACACACACATATATACGACAGGCTTCTTTTAGTTTTTGCCTACCAGATCCACTCACACGGTTTTGGTCGGCCCGAGGTTATAGTAGAAGACACTTGCCCAAGGTGCCATGCAGTGGGACTGAACCCGGAACCGTGTGGTTGGGAAGCAAACTTCTTACCATACGCTTGCACCTTTTCTTTATGACTTCGTAAAAATATCAAAAACACTTATGACCGAAACTAAGTGGAATGATTTGACTTTTAACCTTTTAGTATGTGTGATATCGATCAAACCATTTTTCAATTATACAGCAGTAAACCTATACATTGACTAATAATGATTAGTTCACGCATGGCTGTATGCATGCGCGGTTGTTGCTGTGTAGATAGGAAGCTTGCTTCCCAACCATATGGTTCTAGGTTCAGTCCGATTGCCTGGCACCTTGGGCAGGCATCTCATACGCATCCCCTGGCCGACCAAAGCCCTGTGACTGGATTTGGTAAACGGAAACCTAAAGAAACCCGTCATAAATATGTATGTGTGTATGAGTGTGTGTGTGTGTGTGTATTGTATTTGTTCCCCCCGTGGCTTGGCAACTCGTGCTGTTTTTTTGTTTTTGCGTTTCGCAAATTAGCGGTTCGGAAACGGTGTGGTTGTTGTTCGACTCCCCTGAGGAAGCTGCTAATGCGGCCAGTCAGACTCTGCAGAGGGAGGAAATTTTGTTCCTCCTCTCTTACTGCGGAAGGAGAACAATTAGAGCCTGGGTTCATGGACTAACCCCAGGTTACAAGGCCGAGTGGATCGCTGACACCATCCGGCAGGGCTTGGGGGACAGTGGGCCCAGGCTCCTTAATGTGCTCAAGTCACCTGCGGTCAACTGGCAGGGCGCCAAGGCGACATTGACCTTGTGGTCCCCAGTGGCTGTAGGAGACATGTGCTTTCCTGATTTTTTAAAGATGGCCGGGGCCAGGTATCCGGTTATTATTGAGGGTCGGCATATGTGCCTAGAAGCTGGCTACATTAAGAAGAACTGCCCCCAGAACCGTGATAAGGCCCTGGAGCAGGAAAAAGTGCCCGTTGCCCCCCCCCCCCCCAATTGGAAGGGGAGACGGAGAAAGTCGTGGAGGCGGGTGCCTCCACGAAAAGAAAAAGAAAGGTGAGCAATAATGGTTGCTCACCAGTTGAAACAGAGGTGGAAGGGGAGGTGAAGATCCCCTCGGGTGTGCCGAAGGAGGCCCTAATCCCCGAAACCTCTAAAAAGAAAAGGAGAAGGAAGAGAGGTGGGAAGCGGCCGGCGGACGTTTATGTGCCGCGGACCGAACCAGTGACCCCTCCGGAAGGAAATGTGCCATCGGAGAGGGAGACCTTGTCAGCGGGAATTGTGCCACTGGCAGGACAAGGTGAGACCCCCCCCCCCCTCTGAGGAGGAGGAAGAGTGTGTCATCCTGTACCTCAGGGGTGGAGAGGTTGAGAATCACTTAAACTACGAGTACGTAGATAGATACATTTCGGCCTGCGAAAGTAGTTCAAGGTGGCCTCAGCAGTGATAACCAGTAGCACCCGTGCTGGGGTGGCGGCCGCCTGTAGTAGCTTCGCATATATGTGCTTCAGTACTGAAGCTGAATTGAATATGGAAAGTTGCCTGTGTGCGGCGAAAGGCCTGCTTGCAAGGTACATGAACTGAATTGATTTGTATTGTGATTATAAATATGTTTATTTATCTTGAACAAATGTATTCGAGGGATTGCTGATCTGTGGACGTCGGCGCCCCTCTCATTTTTCATATGTATCATCCTTTCATTCTACATTTTGTCTTTGTCCAGCCCTAGCTACGGCCATTCTATGTAAAGCCTATATGGCTAATTAATGAAATAAAATAAATTAGCAGTTCGGCAAAAGTAACCAATAGAATAAGTATCACACTTAAAAAAAATAAAGCGCTAAAGTCGATTTGCTCTATTAAACCTGTGTCTGCGCGCGCGTGTCTTTGTCCTTCAACACCACTTGACAACCGGTTTTGGTGTGTTTACGTCCCCGTAACTTAGCAATGGCTTCTGCAAAAGCGACCGAAAGAATAAGCACAAGGCTTAAATAAAAAATAAGCACTGAGGTCGTTTAGTTCGACTAAAATCCCTCAAGATGATGCCCCAGCACCACCTTGCAGGATTTAAGTCTAGTGACTGAATCAAATAGAGGAGAAGAAAAAAAGAATATATATGCATGTATTTACACGTTCATGTGTATATATATATATATATATATATATATATATATATATATATATATATATATATTTGTTACCGATATATCTTTTCTTCAACTGACTTTCATTAAAAAGGTATTTTTTCAGTGAATATTTCTCTTCGCTATGCGTTTATAGGACTCATATTCTTTGGAACTAGAAGTTTCTTCTTTTATTTTCACTAGTTTGTCATTGGACAGAAGCCACACTGGGGCACCGCTTGAAGGGTTTTAGTCAAACAAATCGACCTTCGTACCTTTTAGGTATAAGCCTTATACTTTTCTATCGTCTCTTTTATTGAAAAGTTAAGTGACTGGGCCATAAGCAAACCAATACCGGTTGTCAACCGGTAGTACAGTTAAACACAGACACAGACGCATACACAAAATTACACACACACACACACACACACACACACACACACACACACACACGCACACAAACAGATAACAGGCTTCCGCACAGTTTCCGTCTCATAAAATCACCACACTCACAAAGTATTGGTCGGTCCGGGTTTATTGTGGAAGATACTTGCCCAAGATTCCACATAGTAAGATTGAACCAGAAACAACATGGTAGCAAAGAGAACTTCCTAATCACACAGTCGAGCCTGCGTCAACTAGTGGAGAAAATAAGGGGCCATGATCCTTGAGAGAGCCAAGTGAAACAAGTAGGAGAGAAGAAGGTATTCTGAACCCGAAGACATGGCTTGGCTGTTTGCAAGAAAATGGACACCACTAAAGGCATGGCATCCAAGGTATAAACAGCAATTGTTATATATCGGTGCAGACGTGGATGTGTGGTAAGAAGCTTACTTCGCAACCATATAGCTCCGGGTTCACTCCAACTGCGTAGCACTTTTGGCAAGTGTCTTTTACTTTAGCGTCGCGCCAACCAAAGCCTTGTGTGTAGATTTGGTACTTGGAAACTGAAAGAAGCCCGTCGTATACTTATACGCAAGACCGCAGTCAAATGACTGAAGCAATTAATAGAATAAAAGAATGTATATATTTATGTGTGTGTCTTTGTGTTTGTATTGATCCACTACAAATATTTGACAATCGGTGTTGGTGCGTTTACGTCCCATAACTTAGCGATTCGGCAAAAGAAACCCATCGAATAAGTATTAGTCTTTAAAAAGTTAAGTCTTGGGGTCGATTTGTTCGACTATAACCCTTCAAGGCAGTGCCCCAGAATGGCCGCAGTCAAATGATTTAAACAAGTAAAAGATAAGAGATATAGTTACAAAAATAACATCGTATAGCAGAAACTTACCACCAAATTCCAGCAGAGCAATGGGAACATAAAAAGGTAGATGAGGTTTTCGTTATTTTCCTAGGCATGAGGCTTCTAGTTAAATAAAAGAAACTCCTGTGATGAACTTCGTTTTGTATTGATATGTGTGTGTGTATAATGTTATTTGTGACATCATAAATGATTATGATGTAACAATAAAATTCGAATATTTTTTTCCTTTTCACTTCTGAGAGTGAACTTCAAAATCGACTTACACACACACACACACACACACACACACACACACACACACACACGCACGCACGCACTCACACGCACGCACGCACACACACACACACGCACACACACACGCACACACACACACGCACACACACACACAAGCACGCGCGCGCACACACACAGACACATACACACACACACATACACACACACGCACACACATACACACACACGCACGCACACACGCACACACACACACACACACTTGCACGCACGCACACACATACTGATGTGTGTCCAACAAAGACTTTTAGCCTGCGTCATCAAAATTTTACTCGCAAGGCTCTGTCCGAAGCACAGCAAACATCCATTTTCTAATGCGATGTACAATGGTATTCAAGAAGAAAACTCGTGATTTCAAAGCGGGTTCTTATACACTCACCCATGTATCCGTCCATGATCACAGAATTTAGAATGACGGAGTTCTTTCTCAGCTCGTAGGATATTTTATATGTATCGTATTTTGATTCCTTTATTGATTTTAAAAGAATGTTTCTGTCATATCTTGACAATATATTGGTTTCAGATTTTGGCACAAGGCCAGCATTTCGAAGGAGGGGTAAGTCGATTACATCGACGCAAGTGATCAATTTGTACTTATTTTATCGACCTCGGAAGTATAAAAGGAAAAGTCAACCTCAGCGAAATGTGAACTCCGAGCATAAAAAAACATACGAAAAGTTGCTAAGTATTTTTGTTCTGTGTGCCAACGATTCTGCCGGCTCACCATCTTAAACATTGCTATGCAACTTCAAGGAAATATCGTGTTAATATATTAAAAATAATATTTGCGTGCATTACCACATTTTAGTCTGCTGGTAAAATGAACCTCCCGAAAGAGATATAGATACTTTGATTAATCTCTTACACTTATCTTTATTATTTTTGTACTTTGTCTATATCGAAACCTGTGTCATTTTGACGCTTTTGCACTTTGACTCAACGGCAATATATAGAATATTAAATGTTGCTTCTCCTATACAATTATAGCGATATTCTGCATAATTCAAAGAGATAGAGAATCCAAGAACAAACACGTGTGAATGAAACATGAGCAGACGATAGTAACTGTTATAGGGAATTAATAATAATGGTACACCCCTCCCACGTGACGATTGGAATAACCTAGTCACTATTAGTAAAGAGAAGTACGTGAAGTACGAGAGTACGTAATAGGCGGTCAGAGATAGCCATGTCTTTACTGGTTTTACTAAGTATACTGTATACCGAAGTGGGCGTTATAATAATAAGGGATTATAACAGTGGCGACAAAGATTTAAACAATTCATGAGGAAGTATTAAACTCGACGAGGATTTTAACAAATCGTGAGGAGTTAACAAACTCACAAAAGTTTTTGTTGTGCGAATTTTACGAAAAAAAAGTTGGAAAATTATGGAAAATTTGTTGGCTGGTTTGCTCGAGTTGCAAAAACCGCAACAACAGCAGCAGCTACAACTGCAACAACAACACCACCACCAACAACAGCAGCAGATACAATTGCAAGAGCAACAGCAGAAGCAACAACAACAACAAATGATATTACAGCAACAAATGCTGCAATTAGTGAAGTCGTCAGGTAAGTCAGAAAAAAATGGCGTAATTACCAAATGCATAGGTAAAATGATGTATTGGGTAAAAAGTAGAAAAGGTATACAAAAGAGAGACAGGAACCAACTAAAAAGTAAAAAAAGGAATACAAAAGAGGCACAGGAACCAACTGAAAAAGAGATTCGTGGAAAGTGAGCCAAAGAAGCTGGAAGAACCGATGGAATGGTTGTACGATACGTTCCAAGTATCAAAGCCACTGCAGGTGATTGAACCCAGGCGTACAAGTGAGAGGAAAAGAAAACATAGAGTTCCTGAAAATAGATGCCAAGCGAAAAAATGTTAAAATGTACGAAAAAAATCAAGAAAGGGAGGTGGGAGTGAATAAATAAGAGTTATTGCTAAATAAAATGACACTTCCTAAGAAAAACTTCAAATGGTAGATGTAGGGAATTAGTAAAAAAGTACCAGAGGATGTAGTAGGTGGTCAGAGAGAGTCGTGCCTTTACTGGTATACTGTATACCGAAGTGGATGTTATATTAATCCAAAATCAAAAGGATTATAACAGAAACTTGTTTTGATTTTCTTTTTTTTTTTTTATATTCATAATAAAATCATTCCTCAGAACCATCAAAAAAGGTTTACACCTAGCTTCACAATATGTTGCCAGAATGCCAGAAACCCATTTGAAAACCCTCTCCTGCCAACACATAATGTAAAATATCACTGGCGTTTTAACTGGTGTCAGCTATTGATGAGAAGCATATTGTCTTTAAAGCCAAGTTTTGCCCGTGTTTTAATGAAATCTGTATCGCTGGCTAGGAGATGAATGTGTTTGCTTCGAATCAAGATTTTGGACAAGAATAACAATCAGTAGATTTTCTTTTAACATTTCTTTCCGTCAAGGTGAACGATGACAAGAAAAAGTTCCAGAAGTCAATGAAATATAAATATCACTAGAACTTGTTTTATCGATGCTGATACCACAAATAAGTACAATTGAATACGAAGAAGATCCTAATAGAATTTAAAACTCATAACAGGGAACAAACAAGCATTGTACGTGAACACACACACACACACACACAAAGCATACACAGTTACACACACAGAGGAGTAGATACACATACATACACATAAAGCGTTACAATCCGAGCCTCTGCGTTGTCTGTTATCACGAGTAGTTGTTGCCCATCACCACACAACCAGTAATACACCCTTTTCATGTGCACGTGCTTTCTGTCGCGCTTTACTAACTTTTATGTACATGTATCTGTGTGTATGTACGTGCCTGTGTGTTCCTGAGTGTGTATTGTGCGTCTGTGTGTGTGTGTTATGTATGAACAGGTAGGGTGTGGTCGGAGGGAGAGAGATTCTTATTTACTCCTCACCTGAATTAACGTTTGCTAACAAGACAGATGATGTGGCAGCAAATCTCAAATGTGGTGAAACGTGACGTCACACCTACAAAAACAACGACAACAAAAGCAACAACAAATTACAAGAATATTGTAATCACGAAAGGAAAACAAAAAACAAAAAATACAAACAGGCTTTTCCGTTGTCTCTCTCTCTCATACATACATACATACATACATACATACACACACATACACACACACATACACACACACACACACACATACACACACACACATTATTTCCTCCGATACTACCACCACCACCACCACCGCCGCCGCCACCACCATCACCCTTACCGCCGCTGCTTGTCCTGTAAACACCGCTTTGGCTCATACATAAGTAATTGGTCATTAAGAGGGTGAAACGCATTCACATTTGCGGTCTTAACGCCGAAGGAAATTAATATTAGAGACTGTTTATTATTGATGGGGCAAGCGAGGTGGTGGCAGTGGTGGTGGTGGTGGTGGTGGTGGTGGTGATGGGAGGATGGATAAGTGGAGAGGAATGACAACGGTGAGAGAATTATAATATATATATATATATATATATATATATGTGTGTGTGTGTGTGTGTGTGTGTGTGGAGAGAGAGAGAGAGTGAGAAAGAGAGAGAGAGAGAGAAATAAAGGAACCTGTTTGTCTCTGCATATAGATTTCTCTACCTTTTTCTCTGTTTGCGCTTGTTTATTGTGTTTGAATAATATTAGACACACACACACATGCACACACACACACACACACACACACACACACACATACACACACATACACAAACACTCATATGCACAGACGCATATATATTCATATATCTACATACATACATTTTACATATATACATATATAAAATATATAAGTACATATACGCACACGTACATAAATACATACTTTTATTCATTCATACATACATATATAACTATATACATACGTACATTATATGTGTGTGTGTGTGAGTGTGTGTGTGTGTGTGTGTGTGTGTGTGTGTGTGTATACACATTCATACATATATATTCATATATGCATTCACATACATACATACATACATACATACATACATACATACATACATACAGAAATCAGAGTGGAACAATAGCCGTGGCTAGCCGTCTCAGTGATGATCAGGTGGGACAAAGCAACTCTCCTGTCCACTTCTTCATTAATTCTATAAGCTTGCTTTACAAGTCAATGGGTAGCCATTGATAAATAGATGTCAGCAGCGTTATGAAACGATGGTGGGAGAGGACGAGATGGCGGACGGAGACGGGTGGAAAGGTAAGGGTAAGAGATAGCAGAGAGAGAGGGAGAGATGGGGAGAGAGAGAAAGTGAACGACTTCAGGCTAATGGTAGTGATGGCGGTGACGAAGAAAGTGAATTTGTAGTGATTCTCGTAATGATGGTGGTGGTATCGGAGCGTTGCTCGTAATGGTGGTGGTGGTGGTCTTAATCATGGTGATGACGATGCTAGAGAGAAGGCGGCGTATTGACTGAATTGTTAACATGGGGGACAATTACATCCCGAGTTCAAATCCTGCCGAGGTCAAATTTATCTTTTGTCCTTCCGGGATCGGTACGATTTCAGTGTTGGATTGGTAAAATTGCAAGATTGTTGGACAGAAAGCATTAATATTTACGCTCTTTTGAAGCGGCATGAGCTGGCAGGATCGTTTGTTTGTTGGGCAAAATAAGTAGTGGCAGTTTGTACGTCTTCACATTCTGATCGCAAATTCCGCCCAGTCGACTTTACCGTTCATCTTTGCGGGATTAATAAAATAAGTACCAGTTGACCACTGAGGTCGATGTAATCCACATACCCATTCCCCTGAAATTGCTGATCTTGTGCCAAAATTTAAAACCAATTCGGGGAGGGGTAAGTCGATTAGCTCGATCCCAGTGCTCAACTGGTACTTATTTTATCGATCACGACAGGATGAAAGTCAAAGTCGACCTCGCTGGAATTTGAACTCAGAACGTAAAGATGGACGAAATACTACTAAGCATTTTGCTCGGCATGCTAGTGATTCTGACAGCTCGCTGCTTAATCATCCATAAAATTTTAATCACAACAACAATAATAATAGAGAAGGAGGTCAGATATGATAAAGTGGGAGCTAAAAAGACTGGTCATTCAAGAAAGTGAGTGTTCTAAACGCTGTTGATGGAGCCTTTACTCCTTTACCTGTTTCAGTCATTTGACTGTGGCCATGCTGGAGCACCGCCTTTAGTCGTGCAAATCGACCCCAGGACTTATTTGATGCCTAGTACTTATTCTACCGGTTTCTTTTGCCGAACCGTTAGGTTACGGGGACCTAAACACACCACCATCGGTTGTCAAGCGATGTTGGGGGGACAAACACAGACACACAAACACACACACACACACACACACACACATATATATTTATATATATATACATATATACGACGGGCTTCTTTCAGTTTCCGCCTACGAAATCTACTCACAAGGCTTTGGTCGGCCCGAAGCTATAGTAGAAGATACTTGCCCAAGGTGCCACGCAGTGGGACTGAACCCGGAACCATGTGGTTCCTAAGCAAGCTACTTATCACACAGCCACTCCTACGCCTTGAAAACTATC
>NC_142938.1:38584000-38594000 GCF_046866305.1 Octopus bimaculoides
ATATTTCCATACATATGTGTACATACCGACATCTATATGTATACATACAAGCATATATGGGTACAGGACATTACAAAAAACATTAAACACAATGAGAAACGAAAACATAAAAGACGAAGACAGAAAATAAACTTTTTTTTTTTCGAACAACGAAAAAAACAGAGAAACGAGACATGCAACATAAAGAATATTACCCTTCTTCAGTTGTCCCTGCTCCATCTCCATCAGTTGATAGCCCTCTTTGAAACTCAAATAAGATCCACGATGGGTTCCATATCAAATTTGTATGCGTCGAGCTAATATGGCTCGATATGTACAAATGTCTTGAGAGCATACAAAAGATGTATATCTTATTTTGATAAAGACTTAACTACTATCACACTACAACCTTTGGTCTCATTAATCCACAATTTTCTCTTTATCTCCCTTTTATTTGCAAGTGCAACGACCCATGTTTGTCTTGTTTAGCTTGTTATGCAGCATTTCTAGTGCAGCTCATTCGGCAATTTCGCTTGTCACTGTTTCATCACCCAACTATATTTCGCAACTTAAAATGCTACTAGACGCTTTTTTACGTTTTTCTTCTGCAACATACAATTCCCTAAAATTCTTTCCTCGACAAAATATTTCCTACGAATGGCGATTTATTCATGTTCAAGCTGAACTAAAACCGAAAGGATGTCATCACATTCGACATCGCCAGTATCTTGGATGGCATAATTCCTTTCATTTAAACAATCCACTTCAGCCAACTTTTCCTTCTCCTTCTCTTCATCCTTCTCTTTTTCCTCTTACCCCTCATCATGATCTTGCACCAGCACCAACATCACCGACACTACTAGTGCCACCAGCAGTATCACAACTACTACCTACACTACCACAAATACCAAGAGAAGCAGTAACAGTATCAATAACACCACAGACACCAGCACCATCTCGGCCGGCATCATCTTCATTATCATCGTCGTCGTCATCATCATCATCATCATCATCATCATCATCATCATCATCATCGTTGCCGTCGTCATCCTCGTCGTCGTCGTCGTCGTCGTCATCATCATCATCATCACCATCATCATCATCATCATCATCGTCGTCATTGTCGACGTCTTCATCATCATAATCAATCAACCAATCAATCAATCAATCAAAACAACAAACAGCAAAAAAAAAAAGTGAATGAGAGCAAATCAAAGTAGATATCTGCATTAAATGCATCCTAATGTCTTATTTTCAATTTGCTCGGTCACAGGACCACAGTAACAACAACCACGACGACAACAACAACAAAAACAAAAGCAACAACACCAGCAAGCACCCCTCCAACAATACCAGTAACTGCAATCACCGCTAACACAAATGATGTTCATACGAAAGAGATGAAGAGAAATATTACAAGAGAGGTGGTAATTATTTATGTAGCATTATACTGTAAGTTTATGAACTCTAGCTGAATAATGGTACCCCTAACTATGTTGTCACTATTCTGGCTAGATGGGGTAGGTTTTAAATCATGCGGGTACATGCTATATTTATGCCTCCCAAACTTTTAACGAGAATATTGACTACATTTTTTCGATTTTTTTGAAATATTTTTATTTATTACATTAATTGCAATCTTTCCGTTGTCATATTTCCTTCATTTTTATTGTTAATGCACACACACACACACACGAGTGTGTGTTTATTTATATACATACATACATACATACATACACACATACATACATACATACATACATACATACATACATACGTACATACATACGTACATTCATACACCTATATTTTATTTGTTATTTGTTTCCGTCATTGGGTTGCGGCCATGCTAGAGTAAAACCTTAAATGATTTTAGTCGAAAAAAAAAACTTGGAGTTCTTTTAATTGTAGTGCTTATTCTATCTATCTGTTTTGCAGAACCGCTAAGTTATTGGGATACAAATAATCCAACACCGGTAGCCAAGTGACGGGTATGTGTCAGACACACACACACACACACACATTGGCATATTAAGTGCTAGTGAAATCACTAGTGGTCACTGTCAAACAAAGGACACAAAACGCTTAAATCGAGGAGAATTAATAAATAATTATTACATAGTTTCATGGCAACATATCTGTTTCGGACTTACGAGCTTAGCAAACGAATATAAAACAGAATCATTTAAAGGAATATATACATATATACTTTCACTGTTTGGTTATCACATAGGGAGAGAATGGGGAAAATGCGACTGATAGAATAAAAGCATACCTACATTTGTCTTTCAAGTAACTCGGACTAATTATTAATATTGATACTAACGTCAATAAAATTTACTTTTTAGCTATGGCTCGAGATTTCCTTGCTTCTGTCCACCTTTCAGATTCTTAAATCACAGTCATTAACTTTCAGATCATTCCACGAATATATATTTCAATGAAACAATAGATTGAAACTGTTTCAAAGAGTATAATACGCTATATTGATTCTGCATGACAGCATTCATACACATAGGAACAGGAAAGAAGTATAAACGTTACATGGTATAACACTGTTTACATCAGCCGTAGTTGATTCAAAGGTTAGACCCTTCATCAACTTTCTTAGAAAACATTTCACACACAGCATATATACCACACAATGTTTATAAGAATATCATAGAAATAGCTAATTCTACCCAGTTTTGCACAGAGCCGAACTTATCAAGTGTATAAAAGTCTTACTCTGCATACAACAGCACCTATAACCAAAAGCTTGGCGTAAGCATGAATTGACATCGCATAAACCCTCACATTTGCAGTTCAGACTCTAAATCAGTGTTTCCTAAACTTTTCGCGCCAGATTGCAATATCGCCCACCTATCGGCCAAAAACTGCTCCATCGCCCACCTGTGTAAAGAAACCCTGGACACAACCCCCCAACACAAAATCCTTTAGGAAACCCCCTCCCCACCTTGTATCACCTCCCTGTTAGTGCCGTTTGGACTAAATATGTGGTTGTTTAACAATTCCTTATTTTGGGTTTAGTTTTGCTATTAGTGTGGATAAAATTCTAACGTTAACTCCATATTATGCAGACAGATTAACTTCTGGAAACTTGCGCTTTCTTTGACACTGATTTTCATTTTCCCGAAATGAACCCTTGATCAGAACTAACGATGCAAAAATTGTTAATGATTGTATTATAAAGGAAAAGAATAAAAGTTTTTAATAAGAACCATGTGTCTGGTGTGATGCAGCTAGTGCAGATATATTCGGTTTTTAATTTGTCCACTTTAGCTGAAAGTCTCCTCGTTGTGGGAAAATAAAGTTGTTCCAACATGGTTAAAACCAGATTCAACTAGGTATAAGGTAGGGAAAGCAAGCAAAACTAATTTCAATTGTATCCACAGATTGGGGTAGGAATTCAATATACTCTGATGGTACCACAAACCTTCCTTGCCATTACGGCGATATCGCATTGTGGCATCATTGTCATTTTGTAATTCTATCAATTCCTCCTGAACGTCATCCTCGCAATCGACTGCATCGACCTCAAACGGATTGCTATACTAATTTGGAATATTCAGCGCAATAAAATCTTGAAATCGCTCCACCATGTTATCGTGCAATGATTGAAAATAGTTACAATATGTAGTTAAATCCTCATCAACCGATTCATCTTTCAAAGAATCAAGTTGTGGAAATTGATGGAATTGACGTTTTGAATTGTTAGTCTTATACAACACCAATTTCGAAATGAAGGTAGTGATAAATGATTTACAATCAACGGGAGTTTTTCTGTTTCCTTGCAATAACTTATTCAAATCATTTAATTTTGTGAATATATCATAAAGAAAAACATATCGCACCTTGCAGCCATCAATCAAGCAGATAATGGAATATCTTCAAAGAAAGATATGATTTATGAAACAGTTCAATAAAGCGTAAAACACAATTTCCTTTTGACTGCCACTGCACTTCGGTATGGTATAAGAGTTTAGTATCGTCCACATCATTTTTCGGACAGAGTTGACGGAAAATTAGATCAGACAAGGGCCTGGACTTCAATTTGTTTACAGTCTTAATAACTAACTGTAGCGCATCATTCAATCTACTATTCATATTTATTGCCACTAAATGTTGCCGGTCTGCCAAGCAATGAACAGTTAGTATCTGGTGGGAAATTTCACGTTTTAGGAGAGATGAAAAACCTCTGTATCTTCCTATCATCGAAGGAGCTCCATCAGACGCACAGGCAAGAATATTACTGAGTGGGAAATTATGTTCAAAAAGGAGAGACTTGAGAGTTTGAAAAATAGTTGCATCTTATGAATCAAGCAGCAATTTCTCTGTGAACGGCATTTCCTCACGAGGTTGAAGGTCTTCGCTGAAATACCGAACATACACTATTATCAAACATTGATTGTCCACAACAGTTGACTCATCCACTTGTACAGAAAATTCAGAACGCTGGAGAATATCGATGGGCTGATGTTTGACATCGTTGACCATTTCATCGATGCGTCGAGAAATTGTGTTATTACTAAGTAGGATCTTTTTCATAATGTTATCCGGTTTTTCGTGCATAACGGTTGACAAAATCTCTTCGATAACTGGGCGAAGCAATGTTTCTCCAATTGTGTGAGACTTCTCAGACTTAGCAATACGTGTTGAATGTTTGTATTTGCTTTTCGGGAGATCTCAGTTACAAAAAAGTATGATAGCGGCTTGTCCTTCTTGTCAGAATGCTTTGCATCAAAGTGATACTTCAAGAGTGAAGGTTTCATTGCTTCGTTGGTTAATGTTTGATGGTAAAGAAGGCACATTGGTAACTGACAGTTCTGAGAAGTGGGAATAAATCCAAACGGTAAATAATCACTACTGTATTGTCGACAAATTTTCTTGACTGGAAGCATCAGTAAAGTGAAAATGTGAAAACGAATTTCTACAGACGGCGTCAGAAAGTCATTCTGGTCTTCCCAAAGAGAAGTCAATAGAGCAGAGTCGGATGACACCTCTTTCCTTGAGTAAATAAGGATCTAGTTCGTTTGGCTGCCAGCATTTCAAAAATTAAAATTTGTCGAAAATTTTAAAATTTGGCACATTAATGTACCTTTCCGAGCTAAATTGCTGGAGTTATTCAACTTTTTCCAGAAAAATGCTTTTAAAAAGTTATAGAGGTTTAAAATTTGACCATTTTCACCCAGTCAAGAAATACGATTTCAAAGCTGTCATTTTGTGTGTGACTGCACATTTTCTCAACATCCTGAAAATAGCACTTGTGTTTTGATATGAAACCACAGAATTACGCACGACATATAACCGCTCACAACTTCTTTTCATTTTTCAGAGTTTTCAGAAAAGTTTTACGAATTTGAATTCTGTGCGCGAGACTTCATACGATTATGCAAAAGAAAAAAAAATTGTGGTGGAGTGTGATTTAAGGCCTAGGCTTATTTGGCTACTATTTTTAGCACACATGATAACCATCTCAATGATTGCGGCAAAAATATTCGATTGATAAACAAG
Source organism: Octopus bimaculoides (assembly GCF_046866305.1). Lineage (NCBI taxonomy): Eukaryota > Metazoa > Mollusca > Cephalopoda > Octopoda > Octopodidae > Octopus > Octopus bimaculoides. Next base: position 38,589,494 of record NC_142938.1, read on the forward strand.
TCCACTTTTTTAACACAAAGGGGCGGGTCTCATGCGAGTAGTCAAATCAATAGAAGTGCATCCTTATTCTTGGCATGCCTAGATATCAGTAAATGCAGACTTAATTTCTTAAAATTCATTGTCACCCACAAAATGTTAATATATTGCCAACCAAAATCTCAAATCGCCCACCATTTTCTAAAATTCTCCCATCACCCACCTCTCAATTGAAATCGCCCACCGATGGGTGATGTCGCCCACTTTAGGAAGCTATGCTCTAAATGCTTAGAAAGTGTTAAAATTATCAATACAATGTTTTCGCCAGTAGGTCAATCACATTTATATAGAATTAACTTGTAGTCCATTTAAATTATGCTATAAAAACTACTCCCACACATTTACTGTCCCAAATAGAAAACTGGAACGTCACTCTCCAAATATACTTACGAAGTCAAAAGAGAGAAATGCTTACCACTTATTCATATGGAGCGCAGTTTCGAAAGCTATTTCTTACAGCAGTAACAAGAAACTCTAATTTATGCACCATAGAAAGTTTAGCTATCTCTTGTTTTATCTAATTGAATTTATTGAATCTACTCTCATTAAATTTTAAAATTATAAGTATCGTATTATGTTGTAAACTTATTTTCATTTTTCTGTTTCCTTTGAATATTTTATTAGATTTTAGATTTCCTTTAAAAATATACTTCATTTTAACTTTTCCTCAAAATGTATTCATATAATTAGAATTTTTCTCACTCACACTATTATCCTCTCATTGAAATGATGGGATATTTCAAATAGAAACTTTTCATTTTTCTCTTCGCGTATCTACTTTACTATTCTCTCTTCTCTTCTTCCCTTATTCTAACCAAGGATACTAATACACTCAGTATTTTTATTTTCATTCTTATTTACATCAACTGTATTATTTTGAAAAATTATCTATACCTCTAATATTTCGTCCATCCTCTCTTGCAAGTGATTTCCATTCTCTTATTTATTGCAACTTATATGCAACTGTTTATTAATTAACTCTGAAATCTACTTTTAACATAATTTTGATTGTTTTCCTTTCTAACCTATATGACTATATATGCGTATAGTCCTCTTCTATTCAGCGCCAACACTTCAAAGGATTTTTTCTAATTACATCGATTAACGTGTTTATACTCTCATAAACGCTAGATCTCCATAAATTTTATAAATTTTCCTGTTAATATTTTCACTATTTTTATTGTTACAACCATTAGTATATTTATTTAGTCAACGACCTTTCTTCTCTAATGTACTACTAACAATTTACCACTAATGCTTAAACATTTTCATATATTTTAGCTATTGTCCCTAAAGATATTTGCTTCTTTTTCCTCTATTCTCTTTTGCTTCTTTATTTTCCTTCGTCATTTTCTACATCCTCCCCTGTTTACAAAACTTAGTTTCTTTCCTTCTTCCTTTGTCTACCTCTCCATCTCTATACTTCTCACATAAAATCAACTTCATTTCAAATTTCATTCTTGCAATACTTTATGTCCCTAGTAACTCTCTTTCTTCAATTGCCTTCTGTCTATTCCTTTCTTTCACTCTCCCTCCCTTTTTCTCCCTTTCTATCTATTCTCCTTTTCAATAAACTTTTCTAACGGTAAGTATTATGATTCTATCTTCCTATAAATAATGTCTATTATACAGCCGTTTTATATATTCTCCAGAATGAAACATAATGCATCTTGTGAAGAAAATATCCAAAGATTAAATAATGTGCACACACGCACCACACACACACACACACACACACAAACGCACATATACATATGTGCGTTTGTGTGTGTGTGTGCGTGTGTATGTATATATATATATATATATATATATATATATATATATATATTCATCTTTTACTTGTTTCAGTCATTACACTGAAGCCATACTAGGACACTACCTTCGGGAATTGTTAGCCTAATGAAGCGTCCAAACTCCTTATTTGTGAGTTAACAAGGCTACCATTGGTTTCATGTAGTGAGAAATCTTTCTACATTTATCAAGTCTGTTACATGGAAACTCTGGTACTCGTCTCCCCCTTAAGTGAGAATACACGAAGCTACACGAGACTGGATGTCATATCATATCCTTTCGGTAATATCTTTTAACCACCAAGTGTGGAAGCGCATCCCTTGACCAAGTTTGCTTACACGAGGATGCTAACATCATAAGACTTGCAAGGCAGCACCTTGAGCAGCATTCTTGTCTGATAACCTTAAATACATGGTCAAAGAGTTCGCATGACTCTGTTGCAACTTATCATTAGATGAAAGGATGAGTAGAAGACCATGCATGGATATGTTAATAGAAAGTCCCAAGATGATAGTAACATTGATCATCAAAGCAGTCTATCATGGACCAAAAACCGGATTACTACCTCCCATTTTGAAGGGTATGCGTTTGCCATCCAGGAACAGGAAATATCAACTAAATATCTGATAAAAGGGACAGAAATGCAGGAAAAGCTATAAAATGTGACAACCGATGCAGACTTTGTGGAGTTAACACCGAAGATATCACCCACATCATAAGCAGTTGTCCGAAAATGTCATCACAGTATTATCTACAAATGTTGTAGCTAGGATATTGTATGACGAGAACCGTCGAAAGGATAACATCGAGGACAAAGAAATAAGAACTCACAATATGGTGGAAGCCATAACCACTCATAATAAAAAGGTGTACTGGTGGAATGTCCCAGTGAAAAACTCAATGAAATGTAAACGCAATAGACCTGATATAATGATTTGGGATAGAGAAGAGAAACTGTTTACAGTTGTGGAAATCAGTTGCCTTGCGGATGCTAACATAAAGTTGAAGATCAGCGAAAAATAAAATACTTACGTTGAACTATTGAGAAATCTGCAGTTACTCTATTACAAGTTCAGGTTCATACCTGTTATTAATTAGTGAGGCACTGGCATATGTAACACACTGCCTAAATACCAATCTACATACCAATCAGAAAGGAGAAAGCTGATCCGAAGACAACAAATTCAATTCATCACTGGAACTGTAAAAATCTGTAAAACTTTCCAGACGTTTATCATTTAAGTCTTTATGAGCATGTCAAGATATGTAAGTATATGCACGAGAAGACATACATAAAACAAAACATACAAATCTGCAGGTATACAGAAATACATGCAAATATACCCTGTTGCTGATGTTGAAATTCCAATGAAAGAGCCTTGGATCTATGTTAGAAACAGGCTCTTCCTCTATTGGCAACAAATCTTGAAGAATGACGTACATACATACATACATACATACATACATACATACATACAAGCATGCATACATACATACATGCATGCATACATACATACATACATATATACATACATAGGTATACACACACACACACACACACACACACACACACACACACACACACACACACATATATATATATATATATATATATATATATATATATATATATATATATATATATATATATATATACATATATAATTTTATTTAAAAGAATTCCAACTCTGTTTTTTATGTTTTATTTATATTCTTGTAAAATTAATGTGGGATATAGAATATGGAATATATAATATATAATATAAAAATGGATGGTACAATGAAATGAAGTACTGAATGTCTTATTGAATATATGGAATATGTCTTATTGAATATATGGAATATGTCTTATTGAATATATGGAATATGTCTTATTGAATATATGGAATATGTCTTATTGAATATATGGAATATGTCTTATTGAATATATGGAATATGTCTTATTGAATATATGAAATGTTGAGTGTTCAATATAAAGGATTAAATATATGATGGCGAATACGTATTTTCTATACCTTGTGGTATTTCATCATGGCCGGTATGACAGACTGTCAATTCCTTACACCCACCACCCACCCCTACCCACATACCCCACCCTACCCACATACCCCTACCTCTACCCCACACTCCACCCATGCCTTCCCCACCTCCCAACACCCTCGCATCACACCACGCACACCACACCAATACCCTCGCATCACACCACGCACACACTACAACTGACCAACTACTTTCTCCCTTTCTCCCTTCCCCCATTTACACACTACATACGTCAAGATCACCAGCAGTCTACCTCCCACACACAGCCCCTCGTTCCCGATCACCGTTTGTTATCTCCCCCTTTCTTAGCTCTCCTGAAATAAGAATTTCTAACTTCCGGTCAGTCATTGTTATGATCGGCCATTATTATGATTGACCGTTGACTGAACACTATTCAATTTTTTTTCTCCGTGTTTTTCTCCTTGTCTCCGTATTCTTTCTGTTGAAGAGCGTAGCTCGAAACGTCAAAGACTTTCCGTATTCCCGAGCGTCATACTAATATATACTTTTGTTATTTACACCACCTGTCCTCGTCTGTTGTTATTTTTTGTATATTCTCCCATATATATATATATATATATATATATATATATATATATATATATATATATATACACACACACACACAAACGTGCGCACA
>NC_142938.1:38599000-38621500 GCF_046866305.1 Octopus bimaculoides
TATTCATATGTAAATATATATATATATATATATATATATATATATATATATATATATATATATATATATATATATACATACATATATATATATATATATATATATATATATATATATATATATATATATATGTATATATATATGTATATATATATATATATATATATATATATATATATATATATATATATATATATATATATATATAGTTAAAAAAAACAATAACAAAAAAACAAAAAAACAAAAAAACAACAAAGTGAGGACGTGATATGGATAGTATTATTGGACGCTCAGGAAAGGAAAGAGAGAGTGCATGACGTTTCGGGCGTAGCCCTTCGTCGGAAAGATGGAAAGTTCGGAGAATGGAAGAACGGAGAAAGAGGAAAATGGTACCGATGCCCACGAGGTTACATTATGAAAAGACCGGAAGAGGAGGTGGTGGGGGAAAAGTTCTTTCTAAGACAGGAGAGTGAAAAAGGGAGATGAATATCTGTGCGTGTGCGGAAGTCTGCGAGTGTGTGTGTGATAACAGAACGTGTGTGTGTGTGTGTGTGTGTGTGTGTGTGCATGGTTTGGTGGTTTATCTGTTAATGTGTTTGTGTGTGTGTGTGTGTGTGTATGACGTAGTGGAAGAAATTAGTAGCAGGACTGGTTAGTGGACGCTATAGACAGTGTAGGCAGAAGGTCAACAGGTGGTTATTTGAGTGTGTGTGTGTTCGTGTTTGTGTGGGGTTGTAGGTATATATATATATATATATATATATATATATATATATATATAGTTATCGCCAAGCCAACATGGCAGTCCCAAAATTAGGACGAAAGCTGCCGTGAATTAGCTCCAAGAAGCCATCGCCTCTAGCTAGCTATGTGACACACGAAACCTGTGTCCTTTATAATCTTCGAACAGGGGAGGTCAGCAGTTTCCCCTTGCTGGTTTGGCATCTGCAGACTAGTTTCAGGGTGTTGCCCCTTGTCAATGCAGAGCAGCCAAGCTCCAGCCAGGCGGCGCTACTGACTGTCTGTTCGAAGGTTATTTATCTAATTTCAGTGGAATCTATCCACTGGTTTTCATAAATAGAGTTATTAATATTTCTAAGTCTCTCTAAAGGAGACTACGGCCAGCGTTACGTATTGGTTTCAATGTGGAACTGAAACCTGGTCACGAATTTTACTCAACAGCTTTTCTTCATCTTGTGTCGTGTATTAAAGGTGTATTGTACATTTAAAACTGTCGTTTCAATATATATCTAAGTATAGAAACCTCAGTTTCTACATGGGTTTAGAGTCATGAGAATACAGATATATACATGTGCATAAGCTCACACATACACACATACAGAGACACACACACACACACACACACACACACACGTACACACACACAAACACACACACACACACATGTGTGGTGTGTATTTGCATGTATCTATGTATGTTTATGTGTACATATATATACATGTTTATATTCAAACATATATATATGCACGCACATACATACATATATATATATATATATATATATATATAAATATATATATATATATATGTGTGTGTGTGTGTGTGTGTGTGGTGTGTGTAGTTATATATGGATACGTATGTAAGTATATATATGTGTGTGTGCATACTTGCATATATATATATATATATATATATATATATATATATATACATATACATAGATATGTATGCCTGTATATACGTATGTATGTATATATGTGTATGTGTTGTTATTCCCACACATGTGTATGTTTGTGGTCGTATTGTGTGCCTGTAAGCTTTTGTAAATGTGTAAATTCAAACGGATCGGAAATAAAGAGAAAAAAAAAAGATGAACGATCGACAAATGTTTACATGAAGGTATACTGAAGTATTTGCTTCTTTGTGTTTGTTTGTGTGTCTGTGTGTGTGTACATTTATATGCATGTATGTATGTATGTATGTATGTATGTATTTGCAAAACATGGAGGGAGTAAGACAAAGAATGTACAGAAACGAAAGAGAGGGGAACAAGGAAAAGAAGAATGGAATATGGTGAGTGTGTGTGTGTGTGTGTGTGTGTGTGTGTGTGTGTGTGTGTGTGTGTGTAATTGTGTGTGAAATTTAAGGAGAGATCGGCATTGATAGAAAACAAAACGTAGCTAAAGTTTAAATTCAAATCGTTGAAAGTACAAAGATAAAAACAAGTAAACGTTATCAACAACTAAAACAACCACCGACAAACAACACAAAAATAAATATACACAAAGCTAAAATAATATACCAAGAGAATTACGTCCACAACAGCATATGTAAAATTTAAAGCCGGATCAATTTTGAGTTTTGTTTTTCACATTAAATTATAATTTGTTTTCAAATATAAATTTCTTTTTCTTGGGAAATTATTTAATTTTCTTTCAGATTTGTTTAATAGTGTTAAATATCGAGAGTGTAATTGATGTTAAGTATGAATTTGTATGATGCAGATAAAGAGAATGGTCGATAGGATGATAGATAGAAAAACTAACAATCAGTAAGCTGGAAAGATGGATATATTGATGAATCAACACAAAGATACAGCGATTACAGGAACTAGATTGTACCTTGTACATGTACATACAATCACATACAAAAATACATACATACATACATACAAACACATACAAAGATACATACATACATACATACATATATACATACATTCATACAGATGTGTGCGTATGTGCACACACACACACATACATTAACAGTTAATGACAGAAATAGCCTCTGTAATAATTATTAACTTGCTTATCCAACTTAACTTTGATGTGTTGTTTTGAACGCCGTAGGTTGAGGTAATCGTCTCGTCAAACCATCTTGTTAAGTGCTAAAAAGCTCAGATTATAATCGACAAAAGAAATTGCATCAACACTGTCGGATGGGTTGTTGTATCACGTGATTTCTGCATAGTTTGCGCATCATCAGCAACAGGCATCCTACCATCGATTACGAGATAGAAAAGCTGCAAAAGTCACTTGAAAAATCTGTTCGCTTTAGGACTTAACATCTATACGAGATGTTTTCTCAGGAAGATTAACGCAGTCTCTGCCGTTCACAACAGCACATCCAAGAGAAGTGGGAAGACCAAATTAATATTCGTTAAAAAGTTTGCTTCCGTCATTAAAAGCTAATTTGTAGACCGCCCGCCAATATATATATATATATATATATATATATATATATATATATATATATATATATATATATATATATATATATAACTCCGAGTTTCGGAAATCTGCTCCGGCATCTCGTCAGTTCTCAAGGCAATCAAAAAAAAAAATTGTCACATATTATATTACAGGTAAATTCCTCTATTTACATAATATCGAGGTCTCATTCATTCTTTTGTTGTCATAACATTACTATTAATATATAGATATATATATATATATGTAATCAAAATAAGCAACAAGGATATCCAGAGGTAATGCAGTACGATCGTTTCATGCAACCTCATTTAATTGAGCAATGAAACCATTACATCAATTTAAATGCAGAGCAATCCTCAGCTGCACAAAGACATAGAATTTAATTAAATTAAAACAGATGGACACATTAGTATATTTTTACTTAAAATCTCCAAGAAGTTAAGGAGATAGACAAAGAACATGCTGACTTCACTTCAGCTTAGAAGCTACTAAGGTATCAGGAAGAAAGACTTATTACAGATTTTGCTTGTCACTCATTTATGGGGTCAGTTTTAATTTATACACTAGTTTTATCAAATTCTTGTATATCTATGGCCGAGAGAACAAGGGGCAGTGTATATATATATATATATATATATATATATATATATATATATATATATATATATATATATATATATATATATATATATATATATATATATATGTATACAGATATATATATATATGTATACAGATATATATAACCTCATCACACACGCACACAGACACAGACACACACACACACACACACACACACACACGCACATGATGAGGTCCTTTCAGTTTCTGTCAACCAAACCCACTCACAAGCATTTAATCGGCTTGAGGCGATAACAGAAGACACTTGCCAAGATTCCACGCAATGGGGCCGAACTTAGAACCATGTGCTTTAGGAGCAAACTTCTTACAACACAGCTATGCCTGCGCCTATACACGCATACATAAATAAATACGTACATATATATGTTTGTGAGTGTGTATGTGTATGTAAGTAGTATATAAACATGTATATAGTATATGCATGTGTAACTATTATTGGCATATATATATGTACGTATATATCTATGCATATATGCATATTCATATATATTCATGTATGTATATATATATATATATATATATATATATATATATATATATATGGGTTCGTGGGTGGGGTGGGATGCATGCGTGTCTATTTGAGTCATGGTGCTGCATTTATCTTGACAAGGTTAAATAACAAACGAACGATTTGAGGCAAAAAACAAAAGTTTAAAAAGTGTAAACGCACAAGAACACACACACATACACGCACACAGAGGCACACACACGCAAACGCGCGCGCACACACACATACACAAGCATACATACAAACACAAATACTTTCACAGACATATGTAAACAAAATATGCAATAATACTAGTACTAATACTAACAACAAAAGCAGGAACAAAACCAAAAATAATTAAGTGAATACGAAGAGAAGAAGAAATAGAAACACAAACAATATACAATAAAAGAAAATTAAGGAAAAAAGAAAAAAAAAAACAGAAACAATAAGGAAAATTGGCGAAATTTTGTATAGGTAAATCAAGTTTACTGAGGTGAATGTAGGAGATCATTGGTCCATTGCAGACAGCTGTCAAAGACATATCGATTTAAAACAACAACTAATAATAACAAAACATCACCTTATCAGTGCAGTTATTTCCCTTCTTTTCCTTTTTCTTTCTCTCCTTCCCTTTCCCTCACACCACCTGTTTATTTATTTATTTATTTATTTATCTATCCATTTATCTATCTATCTATCTATCTATCTATCTATCTATCTATCTATCTATCTATCTATCTATCTATCCCTCTCTCCATATGTGTGAGTATATGTATATATACACAGTATATATATATGTATGTGTATACACACACACATGTATAGACTCATTCACACACACTCACTCATATATACAAACATGTATATATATATATATATATATGTGTGTGTGTGTGTGTGTTTGTGTGTGTGTGTGTGTGTGTGTCTGTGTGTGTGTGTGTGTCTGTGTCCGTGTCCGTGTGTGTGTCTTTTTGCCTATATATATATATATATATACGTGGCTGAGTGTTAAGAAGCTTGCTTCCCAACCACTTGGTTCCGGGTTCAGTCCCACTGCGTGGCACCCTGGGCAAGTGTCTTCTACTATAGCCTCGGGTCGACCAAAGACTTGTGAGTGGATTTGGTAGACGGAAACTGAAAGTAGCCCGTCGTATATATATATATATATATATATATATATATATATATATATATATGCTTGTGTGTCTGTGTTTGTCCCCCACCAACGCTTGGTGTACGATGTTAGTATGTTTATGTCCCCGTTACTTAGCAGTTTGGCAAAATAGAATAAGTACTAGGCTCACAAAGAATAAGTCCTAGGGTCGATTAGTTCGACTAAAGGCTGTGCTCCAGCATGGCCGCAGTCAAATGACTGAATTAGTAAAAGAATGAAAGAATACACACACACGCACACACAAAAATATATATATATATGAGAGGAAAACGGAACTGTTTGCCAAACAGTGATCTGTTTCTATGTATATTTGTGCTTTTGTGCATCAACTAACGCATATATACATGCGTGTGTGAGTGTGTTTGTGTGTGTATGTGTGTGTGTGTGTGTGTGTGTGTGTGTGTGTGTGTGTGTGTCTATGTGTGTGTCTGTGTGTCTGTATGTTTCTCTGTGTTGAATTGTATGTGTACAGTGATTGGCAGATAGATAAATTAACATACATATATATGTCTGCTTCTGTGTGTGTGTGTGTGTGTGTGTGTGTGTGTGTGTGTGTGTGTGTGTGTGTGTGTGTGTGTGTGTGTGTGTGTGTGTGTGTGCGTGTGTGTGTGTGTGTGTATGAGTGTAATATATACAATATATTGTTATGAGCGACTAAAACTTTCATATATTGAAGATGTTTTCTCGGCAGGTTTTGAGAACAGGCCTTGTTCATAAAGTCATAAAGCAAGTTGGTGTAGAACGGAAGTGGTCTAAAGTCTGTGATACAGCTGCTCAATCCGGAGAGGGTAATGTTCTCTTATTCACCAAAATAAACTTGTTCTTATGTTTCTATTTGCTAAAATTTTCTAATCTGCAATTCAGAAGTGCGGTAGAATTCTTGAATCTAAAAAGGATATGTGATTTTTCAGCTACGCATATGTTGCATTTTTTAGACCCCTCAACATATGGTATGGATTTTTCTACGATTTTCCACTTGAATGTATGTGGTACGAAGTTGGTTATCAAGTTCCATAAGTAGCTAGCCAGCTTAGTGGCTTTACTTTTGTTCAAGTGTAGGAAAGAATATAAGTGGTTACCATAACCCAATGTAATTCTTGATTTCGGTTAGGTTATGTAGTGTTGATGTTACTTCTGCCTCATATACAACGTTGTTTATCATACACGCTTGGTCAAGTGGGCAAGCTCCAGAGTTTCGACATTTACAACTGAGAGTGGGCTGTAGGTGGTGTTTACAAGAAATGATGCTCTTTATATTGGGGCAGCAGCTGTATGATATTTTAATTGAGCGTCTGCTGAAGATCTTCCTGCGTTTATCATTTTATAGAAAATGCTCATCTAAGAGATACAGGAATCTCTGATTTACGTCAGTTTTAACATTTAGGGAGAAGAGGGGTCTGACCAAAATTATTTTTCTAGGTCTATTCTTAGGTCTATTTTTATGATTCATATTATCATTAGAACAGTTGTGGTATATAATATCTTTGAAGCCATGTATATAAATATACATCTATGTATATATATATATATATATATATATATATATATATATATATATATATATATATAAACAATATATGAGTATACGCATATATATGTACATGTATGTATATACGTTCATCTACATATATATTTATATATATATATATATTTATATTTATATTTACTGCGCTGATATTCTGTCCGGATCACACGAAAGGTTGTTTAGGCGGGCTATTTAAGCTAGTCGTGTGCATACGTGCATATATATGTATGTATACGTCCGTATATGTAAGTATACTGTTTATATACATGTGTTTGTATTTATGTACTAGAGTATATTCCACTGATGAAGGCAGAGCATTATTATTTATGCAAAGTCAGAAATCCAGGATTTGGAATTATCTTTATTTTTACTGGTTTATTTGGTCTTCGTCTTCGCTAATCGTGCCATGCGGACATTTATTGTGGTTTTAGAGTCAGGATTTGACTGCTATTTTTTCAGCGTGGTGGTATCTCTTGATACCCTGTATTATAATTTTAAATAATTTATATATATATATATATATATATATATATATATATATATATATATATATATATATACATATACAAGAATAAGGGCAGGGAATCGTCAATTAATAATAGAATTAATAATTAACAATTTTGCCAAGTAGTTCAGTATGAAAAAAACCTTTATCGGTAAAACCATTTATCATCATAAATATACAGGGATTAGCAATTGAGTTGCTTCTCTGGAGAAGCAACTCAATTGCTAATCCCTGTATATTTATGATATATATACATATATGTATGTATATATAATTGTATATCTGTCTATGTAGATATATATACTCTTTTACTCTTTTATTAACGCCTCCTCGGCGGGGAATCGAACCCCAGTATTAACGCTTCCCCGGCGGGGAGCACGCGAGTGTACATGTATGTCTATGTGTATGTGTATCTCTTTCAGTATACTCAAAAAAACTCTCTCCCCATATATTACATCACGTGAAACACTGAGCTCTCCAATAAGAGATCGTAATCTGCCTCCTATATCGACTAAGTTACTGTGTAATATATGTGAAGAGCATACGTAGATGTTTATATAATTCTCTTATCTTTTTCCATTTCCATGAAATAAAATTCTTAAAGTCACTGGTAGTCATCAATAACCTTCGTTTCTTGTTATACAATTATCTAAGAATTCCACACACATTTCTACCATTATTGTAAAATTCTGGAAGAATCGACATGCACAAGACATGTGAGAAAGTTGAATGCTGTCCATCCGATAATCTTCTGTAGATTTTCGTCTGTGCAATTTCACTTAGAACGTTTAGACAGACCTGAGACTATGATAGAATCCACTTTGCCAAAAGTGGATTGCTGCGGGATCGAGTCGGGAACATTGTGACTAGGAATTGCACTTCATCATTCACCTATGTCTGTGCTTTACCAACCAACCAAATATATCTTCAGACAGGAACAGAGTGGTGATATAGATGGAGGGAAGAATTATCATCTTGTGTGCATGTAATGAATAAGACAAACGTCAATATATTTCTCATAACATTCTAAACATACCAGAGTTATCTGTGTGTGTATGTGTATGTGTGTGTGTGTGTGTGTGTGTGTGTGTGTGTGTGTGTGTGTGTGTGTGTATGTATCTGTGTGTGTGTATGTATAAGTAGATAGATAGATGTGTGCGTGTATGTATGTCTGTCTGTATGTATGTCTGTTTGTATGTATGTCTGTGTGTATGTATGCACGCATGTAATCTAATTAAGACTGTTTAAAGACTCGGCTAAAGACATCTCAAAACAAATATCACTGTTTGCAAAGAACAGTGTGTCCAACGTTTCGAGAAAAAGTGTAGTCTTGGATGTTAAGACTACACTTAACATCCAAGAACATGCAAGAGACAAATTAACATCTTGTGAAATAGAGATACAACAATTGCAGTCAATTAAAAATACATACTGTGTGAAACATGTGTTCATCAAAATAGAATAAACAAAGTCTCGCTTGATCTGCGCTGACCTGATGAGGGGCAGAAGGGGTACCAAAACAGCAGCAGTAACAACAGCAACAACATAAATATACGAACAATAACAACATCGAATACAATGTATACTATATAAATATCTTTCATGCCACCCATCAAAACTTCCACCATATGTCTTAATGTTTTCATTGGCGTTCCTGTATTTCTTTGTTATTCACGCCCTCTGTCCGCTGCAAATCACCATGTCTTTAGTCATTTCGACTCAGCCCCCCCCCCCCCTCACCCCCATCGCCTTCAAAAACACGCATACGTACACTCCTGCACTCCACTCCGCAAGACCCTACGACCCACGAAACGTCACATTCACCGCCCTCCTTTCGTTTACCTTAAACATTCTCTCATGTCCGTCCCTACCAACATTCTGCTTGCTGGCGCAGGTCATTTCCCCACCGCCTTCTTAACAAGCTCTGTTTTATCTCTATTAGTATCTTTTTGTAAATCACCAAGTGTGAAATTTCGAACAGCAGGTAGTGAAGCATCATCAGTACCAACACCATCATATGTCCTCCTCAGCCTCCTCCTCCACCTCCTCTTCCTCCACCTCCTCTTCCTCCACCTCCTCTTCCTCCACCTCCTCTTCCTCCACCTCCTCTTCCTCCACCTCCTCTTCCTCCACCTCCTCTTCCTCCACCCACTCTTCCTCCACCCCCTCTTCTTCCACCTCCTCTTCCTCCACCCCCTCTTCCCCCACCCCTCTTCCTCCACCTCCTTCTCCTCCTTCTCGTCATCATCATCACCCTCCTCCTCCTCCTCCTCATCATCATCATCACCATCATCCTCCGCCTCTCCCTCACCGTCGTCGTCGTCGTCCCCCTCAGCCTCCTCCTCCATCTCCTCTTCCTCCACCCCCTCTTCCTCCACCTCCTCCTCCTCCTTCTCCTCGTCATCATCATCATCATCATCATCAACCTCCTCTTCCACCTCCTCCTCCTCCTCCTCCTCATCATCATCACCCACCTCCTCCTCCACCTCCTCATCATCATCATCATCGTCATCATCATCGTCATCATCATCATCATCATCACCATCATCCTCCGCCTCTCCCTCACGGTCGTCGTCGTCGTCGTCGTCGTGGTGACCAGCAGCAAACAATTGTTCCCAGATTTGGTGATAGTAGTCGAAGTAGCAGTAGCAGTAGTAGCGTTGCTGTCGTGTTGTTCTTGGTGGTGATGATGTAGTAGTTAGTAATAATAAAGCTGTTGGTGCAAGTAATTTGAGAGAGACGCCTTTGTTGTTTGATGTCATCCTCCCTTTCCTGCTGTCTTCCTGTCTGACCACCAAAGGTCACTTCTAATTGTCTGGACTGACCTCTCTGCCTGTTTTTGTATGATGCACACACACGCACGCGCGTACACGCACACATACATATAAAGAAAGAGTTACACATAGATAGATACATATAGAAACACATACGTATACCGATGTGTGTGTTTATATATGTGTATATGTACATACATACACATATTTATACATATATATATATATTTATATGCATACATATACATATATCTATGTATGTAATATCTCTCTTTTACTCTTTTACTTGTTTCAGTCATTTGACTGTGGCCATGCTGGAGCACCGTCTTTAGTAGAGCAAATCGACCCCAGGAATTATTCTTTGTAAGCCTAGTACTTATTTTATCGGTCTCTTTTGCCGAATAGCTAAGTTACGGGGACGTAAATACATCAGCATAGGTTGTCAAGCGATGTTGGGGGACAAACACTGACACACACTAACATACACACACACACACACACACACACACACACACACACACACACACACACACACACACACACACACACAACATATATATACATATACGTATACACGACGGGCTTCTTTCAGTTTCCGTCTACCAAATCCACTCACAAGGCTTTGGTCGGCTCGAAGCTATAGTAGAAGACACTTGCCCAAGGTGCCACGCAGTGGGACTGAACCCAGAACCGTGCGGTTGGTAAGCAAGCTACTTACCACACAGCCACTCCCGCGCCTATGTATGTATATCTTTTTTCTATCTTCTATCTGTTACTTGTTTTAGCTATTATACTGCGACCATGCTGGAGCACCGTCTTGCAGAATTTTAGTCGAATGAATCGACCCCAATTCTTATTCCATCGATCTTTTGCCAAACCGCTAAACTAAGGGGATGTAAAGACACCAATACTGGTTGTCAAGCGGAGGAGGGGACAAACACAGACAAACGGACAGACAGCCACATACACACATACATGCACACACACACACACACACACACACACACTCACACAAACATATATATTATATATATTCGATGGGATTCTTTCTCTTCCCATCCACCAAATCCACTCAGAAGGGTTTGGTTGGCCCCAGACTATACTATATGACACTTGCCTAACGTTCCACGTCGTGGGACTGAATTCGGAACCACGTGGTTGCGAAGCAAGCTTCTTACCACACAGCTCCTCCTCCTCCTTCTTAGTATACATTGTATTTGATGTTGTTGTTGTTCGTATATTTATGTTGTTGTTGTTTCTGCTGCTGTTTTGGTGGCAGCCATCCTCTATAATACAGAAGAGGAAACCAAAATACTTAAAATTACAAGAATTACAGAGGTAAACTGTTGGGGACACGGCCTTGAGGTGTCGGTTTACCAGACCTCCACAAAATTGCAGAGGAATTGATGTTGCCGAAGTACGGGGACACATGAAAGCTAAGTGTCACCAGAAACACGAAGAGGAGGGGACAGAGAATGAAGAACAACAAGAAGAGGTTTCAACCGTAGAAGAACAAAGTATGGAAGAACAGTATACAGTGGTGAAGAGGAAGAATAACGCGGACTCACCACCAAAAAGTCCTAGGAAGAAAAGAAAAGGAAATGGAAAGGAGACGCAGAGCGTGGAACAAGGGAAAGCGAATGAGCGGAGAAAAAAAATGAAAGGTCAACAAAAGTAAGTGAAGGAGTTGAGGAGCGAAGACAGAAACCTTTACCAACAATCAGCAAGGAGGAGAAAGTACAGAAGAAAAAAAGGAAGATGAAAGAGAATTGATAACAAGAAAGAATGAGAGACATACAGAGATAGAAATACTAGCAACAGTAAAAGAGATTGGTGAAGAAAATCAGAGACACCGAAAGGAAAACAAGTAAGGAATATGACACAATACACAAAAAGTGTAGAGATAGAAAAAAGATTGCAAAGATGAAGAACGTAATGAGAGTTAAATTGCCATCCAACGAGATCAATGTAGGTTTGAAAGCTGTTCTGCTAGAAAGAGAGAGGAGAAAGGTTAAAGGAATTGTTTGGTGAAAAGTTAGAAGTGACACTGGTACAGTATAGTTTTGATGAATTGCCGCCGGTCGTGGCATTCGAAGATTTAATGAAGTACTTGGCGTAAATGAGGGTAAGTAAGGAAATTTAAGAACTGAATAATTAGTGACTTTGTGTAAATTTGAAGAAAAAAGAAGAGGAAAAAAAGGAAAACCAACAGATACAAGACAGAATATTGAACTGTTAGTAAAACGTTATATAAAAACAGTAAAAAGGAAACTGCCTGCTTATGGGGTGCAGGTAAGTTATTCCACCTCATTTTTCAATTTTTCATTGTATCCATAATTTCATACGATATGTTTTTATGTACCCCATTGTGCTCAATAAAAGAAATTAGAAATTAGGACAATCCGCGCGCTTATAAAGATAGAAACATATGTCCATGATTGTCCACTTACCTCTAGACAATAAGCCAATTCTTTTCCTTCAAATCGTGTCAAATTTGGAGAATTCATGATTCTTGAGATTTTCTCCCTTTCTCATATGGAGCTGATCTCAGACACCATTTGGCAATTGTGACACATCTTCTAGGCACAGAGATCATTTTCCTAGATAACAAATTTATTTTGTATGGTATTAGACATACCTGTATTTGTGTAAATACACATATACTTACACACACACTCGCACACAAGCACATATATACGCCTCTTTCTCCTTAAATATGCGTGTGTATACGTACATGCATACCTACATACATATACATATGCACACTGACACACTGACACACACACACACACGCACACACACATACACACATACAGCAGTGCAATCTTCATTTATATTTTTCATTTGATCACTTGGCATTTACCTTAAAGTCCCTCTCTCTTTCTCCGCTCCTCTCTCTTACTCCGTCCCTCTCTCTTTCTCCGTCCCTCTCTCTTACTCCGTCCCTCTCTCTTTCTCCGTCCCTCTCTCTTACTCCGTCCCTCTCTTTCTTTATATCTCCATCTCTGGCTCGATGTTTACCTCTGTTTCTGTCATAACGCACACACTCGCGCGCGCACACACAAACACACACACTTGCTACAATAGGCACTCATATATACCCGCATTCACACTCACATCAAAACACACTGACACAAGTACAGTCATTTGCTTCTTACCTTGCTCACTTTTCATTTTACACTTAACCCTCCCCTTCTTTCTCATATCTCTCTTTCCCTTTAATTACACTCTTTTCTTCACTCTCTATTCATTATAATCACACACACACACACACGGACATATGTCCATGCATCTGTATCTCCCTGCTAATACCAATTTATTAATGTTTAACAGTGGGTCTATAGAAATAAAACACATTGAAGAACAAGAGTGGGCGGAGATGGCCCTCAGTGGGCCACACTGACCTTTTATCTACGCCTACCAACCCATGTGTTAAATACCTACACATACCTCAGAGATAATTAAGAATTTCTATAAATGAAATCTTAAACAGAGATTTTGTATGTCAAGACGTTTATTCATGTTAGTGTACGTGTATATGCACGTAGATTTGCATGGAAGTAGTGAGTGTTTGAGTACGGAGAGAGTGGGATAGTATTGTGGAGAGGAAGAAAGGAATGAGAAAAGAAATGGTCGAATAAATGAGAAATAACTACAGAGAATTGCTACGAAGCCCCGTGCGTACAGTGTTCGCTGAGGGGTGATCTCTAAAGCTACTATTCCAGACACACCAATACTTCCTTCTGGATGAAGACCACACTGACAAGTGTCTTCTACTATAGCCTCGGGTCGACCGAAGGCTTGTGAGTGGATTTGGTAAATGGAAACTGAAAGAAGCCGGTCGTATACATACATACATACATATATGTATATATATATATATATATATATATATATATATATATATATACATATATATATATATATATATATATATATATATATATATATATATATATATAGAGAGAGAGAGAGAGAGAGAGAGAGAGAGAGAGAGATAGATGCATATATGGGTACAGGACGTCACAAACCGTAAACAACATGAAATACGAAAACAAATGAGTTGATACGCAAACAACGGGAAGAACAAATGAAAAACAGGACAAGTAACACAAAGAACGATCCTTCATCAGTTCTCAGCTGTCCATCTACTTCTCATTTCGAGCATTGAACGACAATACGAGTCTTTGAAGGCAGTTGCTCCTGCAAAACCAAAATAAAATTTGGGATTTACGGAGGATCAATGTTGGTAGCAAAAACAGGACAGTGGTGACATACAAGGAAACCGAATGAAAACAAACATGGAATGTCGTTAAACCAGACGAAATTACAATAGCGAACGCTGGAGAAATATTTTCTTTGACACGAGAAAAGATAGAAGAGAGAGAGAGACAGATAGGATACGTGCAGTCTCTACGACAGCCCTGAAAGAAAAGAAAGATGATCACGTCAGGAAAAGAAAGATGGACGATGGTCAAGTATGAGCAACGAGAAAGAGAGAGAGAGAGAGTAAAGAAGAAAGAGGGAGAGAGAGATAGAAAATGGTGAAGGGGAGAAAAAAGGAATTAGAGAAAGGATGAGAAAGAAAAGTGTAAGGTAGAGTCGCATTAAAAATATTAAGATAAACTTACTTGGAAATGGATGAGTGGCGTTCAATCAAATAATGATATAAATAATACTTATATGTGCATACATATATATATGTACATAAATATATATATATATATACATATATATATATATACATATATATATATATATATATATATATATATATATATATATATATATATATATATATATATATATATATATATATATATATATATATATATATATATATATATATATATATATATATATATATATATATATAAATAAGGATAAGATCGATATTTAAAATATTGATCTTATCAAGTGGTCAGCATGGGAATAAAAACCATCAAAGGTAATAATTATTTAAAATTATAATACAGGGTATCTAAGAGATACTATCACGCTGAAAAATAGCAGTCAAATCCTGACTCTAAAACCACAATAAATGTCCACATAGCATGAGTAGCGAAGACGAAGACCAAATAAACCAGTAAAAATAACAAGATAATTCCAAATCCTGGATTTCTGGCTTTGCATAAATAATAATGCTTTGCCTTCATCAGTGGAATATACTCAAGTACATAAATACAAATACATGTATATAAACAGTATACTTACATATACGGACGTATACATACATATATACACTGACAAAACTAATTTATATAAATAAGGATAAGATCGATATTTAAAATATTGATCTTATCAAGTGGTCAGCATGGGAATAAAAACCATCAAAGGTAATAATTATTTAAAATTATAATACAGGGTATCTAAGAGATACCATTATATAAATTAGTTTTGTCAGTGTATTTACTGCGCTGATATTCTGTCCGGATCGCACGAAAGGTTGTTTAGGCGGGCTATTTAAGCTAGTCGTGTGCATACGTGCATATATATGTATGTATACGTCCGTATATGTAAGTATACTGTTTATATACATGTATTTGTATTTATGTACTTGAGTATATTCCACTGATGAAGGCAAAGCATTATTATTTATGCAAAGCCAGAAATCCAGGATTTGGAATTATCTTGTTATTTTTACTGGTTTATTTGGTCTTCGTCTTCGCTACTCATGCTATGTGGACATTTATTGTGGTTTTAGAGTCAGGATTTGACTGTTATTTTTCAGCGTGATGGTATCTCTTAGATACCCTGTATTATAATTTTAAATAATTATATATATATATATATATGTGTGTGTGTGTGTGTGTGTATGTGTGTGTGTGTGTGTGTGTACATATATATGTGTGTATATATATATATATATATATATATATATATATATATATATATATGCATACACACACACACACACACACACACACATATATATACATATATACATATATGGTAAAGGACGTCACAAACCGTACACAACATGAAATACGATAATAAATGAAAAGATATGCAAACAACGAGAGGAACAAATGAAAAACAAGACAAGTAACATAAAGAACGATCCTTCAACAGTTGTCGGCTGTCCATCTACTCCTCATTTCGAGCATTGAACGACAATATGAGTCTTCGAAGGCAGTTGTTCCCGCAAAAACCAAAATAAAATTTGGGATTTGCGGAGGGTCAAAGTTGGTAACAAAAACAGGACAGTGGAGACCTACGAGGAAACCTAACGAAGACAGAGATGCAGGGTTGTTAGACCAGACGAAGTTAAAATAGCGAACGCTGGAGAAATATTTTCTTTGACAAGAGAAAAGATAGAAGAGAGAGAGAGAGAGAGAGAGAGAGAGAAAGAGAGAGAGAGAGATAGAGAGAGATAGGATATATATATATATATAAGCCTGTCGTGTGTGTGTGTGTGTGTGTGTGTGTATGCAAGTATTTGTGTCTGTGTTTGTCCCCCACCATCGCTTGACACCGATATTGGTGTGTTTACGTCCCCGTAACTTAGCGGTTCGGCAAAACAGACCGATAGAATATGTACTAGGCTTACAAAGTACAAGTCCTGAGTTTGATTTGTTCGACTACAGGCGGTGCTCCAGCATGGCCGCAGTCAAATGACTGAAACAAGTAAAAGAATAACAGAATAAAAGAATATATACATACACACAGATATACAAAGATGGAGTCTTGTATCTTTGATGGAAACCGGCTCCCTCCTCAGTGGAAGATTTACAATAATTTTAAAAAATAGAAGAGACATACATACATACATACATACATGCGTACATACATGCATAAATACATACACACGTACATAAATTGGGGATTTATACATACATACATACCTACAATAAATATATACATACATAAATAAGGGATGCATACATACATACATACATACATACATGCAATAAGCAGAGTCAGAGAGGCAAAGGTGTGTACCATCATGCAGGTCAGCTGCCCTGCAGATATAAATGTCTCTTTAAAAACAAAGAAAAAGAGGATATCTATGGACAACTGCCGAAAACTCCAACTTCTATATCCAGACTATGAATTCATATTCATACCAATAATAATTGGAGCATTAGGTTTTGTTAGTAAAGGTTTAAAGGAGAATCTGGATAAACTGGGATTTTCAGAAAGAGAAAATGACCGGCTGATTCGTACATTACAAATGCAATCTGTGAGTGGAACAATAAAAATATACAAGACTTTTCTCAAGTTCCAAATATGAATCTCTCTGTGTTAACTACATCCCAAAGATGTAACCTTGTATCTTTGTTGGAAACCGGCTGCCTCCTCAGTGGAAGATTGATAATAATTAAAAAGTAGAAGAGATTACATACATACATACACACACACAAATACACGCACATACATACATACATACATACATACGTACATACATACAAACATACATACATACATGGCTGTAACTAGATTTTGACCAATGCCATCGTTTGATTGTTATTTTTAACATGAGTCGGATGCTCGCTGCTTTTCATTCCTATTAAGGGCCAACCCTCTTTCACATAGATGTTGCAATTATGGGTGCCACTTGCAGTAGGTATTAAGACAGCTTACACATGCCTTCATCCATCATGAAGTTTTTCATCGTGTACATAAATTTTCAGTGATAAATGACGCAGTGTTTAATTAAACGTCTATACATACTTTGTAAATGGATCAAATGGTAAATTCATTGACGCCACGCATGCAGCCCAGAGTAGCGAATCTTTCACCGTCACATATTTTCTTGATCATCTTTACCTTTTCCTGAAAAGAACACTCATCTGCCTCGCTTATTAGGACCAGGTAGGTGCCGTTGTATTTTTCTATTCATTGGTCCATGTCAATAGGTAGGAATACGTAAATCTGTATTAAAAAATATGCAGCTTCATAGTACGGTTATGCAAGCACAATCGAAATTCAGTGAATTCTGGATAGCTGAGGATTGTGGGTGGTTGTCGGAGCGCCTTTTTGTGGTATAACTAGAATCTTCAACTGATTACCGACCCGTGTCATCACAGATCAATCTGTGATAAGCGTAACATGGTCCACAATTGAGTGTACCATGTTATCCCGGATCAGTGATGAATGAATCAGAGATAAACAAAGATATATGTACATGTGAACGTTTGTGCGGATATGTGTGTGTCTGTAATTGTGCGTATGTGTCTGCAATTGTGTGTGTGTGTGTCTGCAATTGTGTGTGTGTGTGTGTGTGTGTGTGCGGGCGCGTGTGGCTTATGTATAAAAAACGAGTTCAAATATAGACGCCATATATGGTTTATGTATTCGTTTTACGCTGACCTTGTTTTGTTCCTTTGCTGTCTCGCCAGTTTATAATAACATCGTCTGCTCTAGAACAGCCCAACAATGTGTACTCGATGGTAACATAGTTGCTCAAATGTAAAACTATTCAATACTTGGTTATAAAAGAAATACGTGTGCATGTATGCATATGTATATGTATGTTTACGGATATATGTGTGTGTGTGTGCGTGCGTGCGCACGCGCGTGAATGTGCCGCTTTTTCCACCTCTCTCTCTCTCTCTCTCTCTCTCTCTCTATATATATATATATATATATATATATATATAAATGCTTGAATAAATATACTGCACACACACACACATGCACGCATGCAGGCACACACGCACACATTCACAGTATGTGTAAGGGGGTGTGTATGAATGTGTGTGTGTGTGTGTGTGTATGTGTGTGTGTGAAGTATAAAACAAATATACAATGTGCTGAAAAGAGGGACGAATTATTTGAAAATTAATGTTCAGCGTGTGGGAGGTGAGAATCTGGGGGAGGGTTTTTCGCTTGTGGGAAGGGGGTGTAGTAAGTGGTGGAGGTTTTTCGGGTGGGCGGCTGGGTGGTTTGATGGGTAGTTGAATAGGGATCATAAATTGAATGTTTGTATCAATCAGAAACGGGGGTACTGTTCATTTGTCGTTGTTGTCATAGTTTAACGAATGAGACAAAAAAAAAGAAAAGGTTTATGTAGAACTGTTAAGCGTAGCACAACCCATACAACGATCACCATCACAATCATCACCATCACAATCATCACCATCTGCTCCATAAATACATCCCCGCTGCTGTCACCACCAACGTGGCTGCCCCGCCTCATTCAATCCGCTCCATTGTTATCACAAGAACTACCTCCAACGGTATCACCACCTTTGCCACTATTATCACAGTCATCACCCCAACCAGCACCAACCGCAACATCCCATCACTACACCCCACCCCCACCACTACCACCGCTACTACATCGCCATCACCACCAAGACGACTACCCTCTTCTATTCCCACCTTCCACCACCGTCTACGTCTACCTTGTCGTACTCCCTTCCTAAACCGCTATTACCTACTACCTTCATAATGAGAGCCAAACGAATGAATCTCTGTGGTTCCTCGCCCTGTAGGAAATAGTTCGCTCATCTCCTTAAAGAGCATTTTGGAAATGCAAAAAACGAGAAAAAGCGTTCGATAACGCAGTCTTGAGTTTCTTACATATGGGAGAAAGATTGATGGTCATGTTAGGAATGTCCTGCACAAATCCCCATAGCAGGGGCTTTTTGTGACATTTACATACATATACGCGCGCGCAGGTGCACACACATGCACGCATGCATTCTCTCACATACACGCAAACTCACATACACGCAAACTCACATACACACAGATATTAAAGTTATATAAATAACAAGGAAATAGGAATTACGTAATCAAGTCCATTAGCTTGCAGCTGTTTCTGCTATAAAATACAGTGCATTTAGAAGCTCTGAAGAAGTTACAAAGTTATGCTCATGTACTCAGCTCTGAGTGAACTACATATCATAGCAGAAACAGCTGTAAGCTAATGAAGTTGATTTATCTTGTTTCAGTTCTCTTGTCATTCGTTTTATTTCATATTGCACTCTGTACTCGCCAAATACTTTATTCTGCAGCATATGAATATTGAGATCTAACACTGCGAGTTATTAGGATCGCTATGCCCAAGCGAAATGTAAATATTCATGTGTGTGTGTGTGTGTGTGTGTGTACATACATACATAGATGCATGCATACTTATGCACACACACACACACACACACACACATACATATGTAGGTAGGCATAAATAGTTTAGTTAATTAATGATTAATGGTTTATACAGAACTAGAGCTATTACATTCCTGATGGGGTTTCATCAGTTAGTTCCTCTACTACACGCATTGAGTACTTTAACTTCAGTTCCTTCCATTTCTAACGGAATCTTCAATCATAATTCTACACACACACACATGTGCACATAAAAATAAACTTTCCCGCTTTGTACGTTTTCGAGAGAGAGAGAGAGAGAGAGAGAGAGAGAGAGAGAGAGAGAGAGAGAGAGAGAGAGAGAGAGACAGAGAGAGAAATTGAGGGAGAGACAGAGTAAATGAGACAGGCATTTGGCGAGTTACAAAACTCCACATACACTTTTCTCACCCGCTTTAAAGTCGCACACCCGATGGTATTCCATCGGCAAACATAAGCACTGAATTGCTGCCTTATCGAGACACACATGCACACACTATAACAATACAGAGATACAGAGACACTCACAGACACAAACACACCCTTCCACTTAGTGGCCGGCAAGGAACGTTAATAGCCATTTTGTTTCACTGTTTATTTAGCAGAAGTCTTTCTTTACACCATTTCTGTTGACTGTTTATCTTCTCGTAGCTAGCTCATTTACACTAAAGCCTCCTTCTGCCCCTCCACCACCTTCTTCTTCTTCTTCTTCTTCTTCTTCTTCTTCTTCTTCTTCTTCTTCTTCTTCTTCTTCTTCTTCTTCTTCTTCTTCTTCTTCTTCTTCTTCTTCTTCTTCTTCTTCTTCTTCTTCTTCTTCTTCTTCTTCTTCTTCTTCTTCTTCTTCTTCTTCTTCTTCTTACACTGCTATGCTACGGATTTCTGCCCGCTATTAACTTTAGTAGATCCTCAGTTTTATGTTGTGTGTCTCCCAGTAACACGAATGTACTTGAATGAACTTCGTCCTCTATTAGGTAACAAAAGTCTCCAAAATATAACATCTGATATGGCCAGCTGTTCACCATGATCTGTTCAGCTGATCCGAACTTGAGGATCCTAAAATTTATACATATATAAATATATTTTTATTTTTTTTATTTTTATTATTATTATTATTATTATTGCCTTTGGTCAGTAAGTGTTCTTTCTTAATTGCCTCAGTCTAGAAATTAAACAAAATGACTGCTGTTTCCTTCAAACTTTGCTTTTGTGACCAGGAGATCAATGTTTTGAAACTGACCTATACTCCATTACATATCACAAAGATCCAGCGATGAGCTACTGAAGCAGAAATATCGTTAGAGCAAATATTCTGCTCAATACCAGAGATTTGCTTGTCAGTTGCTTGACCTTAACCACTTGAGTATATCCCTTAGTGGTTGACGATATGCGCATCACTGATTATGAGTAAGAGTAGTGGGGGATCATCATAGCCATGTATCGAGAGGGATTCTTTGGGTTTTTGAATAAATGAAACAAAAGTAAAGTTTGAAGGAAATATCCATTTTTCATGAGAAATAATATTTGCTACCCAAGGACAAAAATCGTGTTACACTGTACAATAGAGATGGTTGGAATGTGTTTCTTCTTTGGTCTTGTGCTCACATGAGATGTTTTGAGCCCATCAAAGGAAGCTTTTTGAAGAGATCTTGAAGATCATTCTGATCTTCAAGATCTCTTTTTTATATAGTCCAGGTTTCGGTTCCATAGAAAAGAATGCTTTCTATACAATCCTTGGAAGAAATCTGGTCTTATTACGTTAAAACGCTTGCAAGATGTTTGAAACTTGTTACAGACGCTCCGAACATGTGTCTTGAGTACCAAGAAGACTTCTTACTATCATTAACATCTTTAGAAGAAATTGGTAAATGAATTTCGTCCACCACAATGAAGATATATATGTTTTTTTTTTTTTAAGCAACCCGTCTTTTGCAGCAGCGCTCTTAAAGAATGTCTACAGGTGCTGCACATGACACACCTGACGAGCTGTGAGAGGCGTGGCTGTGTGGTAAGAAGTTTGCCTCTCAACCAGATGGTCCCGAGTCTAGACCCACTGCGTGACACCCGAGGTAAGTGTTTTTTGCTACAGCCTCGGGTCGACCAGAGTCTTGTGAATAGATTTGTAGAGGGAAACTGAAAGAAG
>NC_142938.1:38626500-38639000 GCF_046866305.1 Octopus bimaculoides
AAGGCTTCTGCAACAATATGTAATAAAGGAATAGTAACAGGCATTGTCTTGTACAATACTTATTTCTCACAGGTGGTAAAAAACTGATATTTGTAACAACAGCTTGGTAAAGATCTTCCTTTTGATATCAAACTAAATTTGTATCTTCTATTTGTATTTAAGAAACAAAACCAAAATTGGGTAGAAGTAAAATTAAAGTATTTCTTAGCACATTAAAATTTTTATGTAAAGGTATACAATTTCCAGAACATTTTTAACTTCGAAAGCTATTCAAAACTTGTGAAAATATATGTGTATATTTATGTATAGATTCCCACATATTACGACATGAAATTGTTTTGGTATGACCATGTACCTTGAGTTGAATATAGCATTCTCAAATGATATAAGGATGAAGTTTGGCAAAGTTAGGAAAATCTGAAAGTTAGTCTAATAACATCTAAATGGTCTGACAATTTCTTCGATATCTGATAAGGGATACTATTAGTAGCAATATGTATATGAATGAAAATATATCATATGATGGAATGCGAAACCTGGAAATATGACACTTGGATAAATTACAAACATAGAGCTCATAACTATCTGTATTCAATAAATCAGTGGCCCACGGTATGCTTGCCGTACCAATCCCCATGCCAACATTTGGGTTACTCATTTGGAAGCTAATTGAGATCCGAGTTATTGGTGTTGAGAAAGCAGGAATTTATCAATGATTCAAACCGCTATTGAATGGCCTATCATATGCTTTCAACAATATCTACTAAACACAATGCATCAAACTACATCCATGGATCAAATCTGCATGCATAAGCAAATAGCACCATTAGATTTAGAAAGGCACCTTTGAAACTATTTCCTGACGAATGACAAACAACACCTATCTGGTGAAGCTACACCACTCCAATGCAACGGCTCCTCAGGAGAATAGGTTCCTGTTTATCGAAAGGGCACGCATGACAAAGGTGTAAGAAAACTTCAAAAGGACAGTAACATTGATAACTGAAAGACTCTATCTTTATTCAACTGTATGTTTGTTTTTGCAATTTAAGAACAAGAAATAACAGCTGTATATCACATGCACAAAATGAGATTAGGGATCAGCTAAAATGTTTAGATGCGCATCTGCAACGGGAATTGGACGCAATATACAGGTGGGATGAAGACAACAACTCGCAATTTAATGCAGGAAAATTCCAAGGTCTGCACTGCCAGCACATAAAGCTGAACATCATGCAGATAGGATGCACTGGCCTGGGAGGGATTGCAATCCCCGAATGAAAATCAGTGCGTGACCTGGGCATTGACATGAGCGATGATACATCTTTCCGGGTCCATATTACCAATTTGGTAATAAAATGCAGACGGCTAGTAGGATGGATCCACCGAACTTTCAAAACGAGAGAAAAGGAGACTATGATGGTACTTTAGAGGGCATACGTCCTAAGCCGCTGGAACCACTGCTCCCAACTATGGTCAACAAACAAAATAAGATTAACAGCGGAACTCGAAGCATTCCAACAAAACTACACTATGAAAATTGTCTCAATACAATGTATCATCTGGGAAAGACTGAAAGAGCAAAAACTCTTCTTAGAACGAAGGCAGCAATGATATGCAGTTATATACATCTAGAAAATCCTGGAGGGCCGTGTGCCAAACTTTGGTATTGAAACTTACACAAACAGCAGAACAAGGCGCCACTGCATAGTGACAAAGATCCCAGCAACTCCATCAAAATACAAGACCAGATACTGCAACAGCTTTGGTTTCAAGGGTCTATAGCTCTTCAATATCCTTTCAAAATGCGCGAGAGATCTGAATGGTGTAGATGTAGGTGTCTTCAAAACAAAAATTGGATCTCCTCCTGTCAAGGGTTCCAGATGAGCCTACCTCATGGCAGGAAGCGCGGACAAGGGCAACGGCATCAAACTCCCTCATTCACCAAAAGCCACACCAAAGGAGGTTTCAACTAATGGTGTAGCATAGCAAACGGTGGTGCCCCAGCATGACCACAGTTGTAAAGCTGATACGCTTTAAAGATATTAAAGATATCAAAGATATATATATATATGCATATATATATATATATATATATATATATATATATATATATATATATATATATATATATGCATATATATATATATATATATATATATATATATATATATATATATATATATATATATATATATATATATATATATATGTGTGTGTGTGTGTGTGTGTGTGTGTGTGTGTGTGTGTGTGTGTGTGTGTGTTATCTATATCTATATTTATATATATCTATCTCTCTCTATATATATATATACTCTTTTTACTCTTTCTACTCTTTTACTCTTTTACTTGTTTCAGTCATTTGACCGTGGCCATGCTGGAGCACTGACTTTAGTCGAGCAAATAGACACCAGGACTTATTCTTTGTAAGCCTAGTACTTATTCTATCGGTCATTTTTGCCGAACCGCTAAGTAACGGGGACGTAAACCCACCAGTATCGGTTTTCAAGCCATGTTGGGGGGAGACAAACACAGACATACAAAAATATACACACACATACTTACATATATACATATATACGACGGGCTTCTTTCAGTTTCCGTCTACCAAATGCACTCACAAGGCTTTGGTCGGCCTGAGGATATAGTAGAAGACACTTGCCCAAGATGCCACGCAGTGGGAAT
Organism: Octopus bimaculoides; assembly: GCF_046866305.1. Lineage (NCBI taxonomy): Eukaryota > Metazoa > Mollusca > Cephalopoda > Octopoda > Octopodidae > Octopus > Octopus bimaculoides. Next base: position 38,629,186 of record NC_142938.1, read on the forward strand.
GAACCCGGAACCATGTGGTTGGTAATATATATAATCTCTCTCTCTATATATGTATATATATATTCATATATTTGTATGTATATATACATATTTATGTATATGTATATATATATATATATATATATATATATATATATATATATATATATATACACACACACGCACACATATACATATATATAGAGAGAGAGAAGGAGTGTGTGAGAGAGAGGGTAGAGAGAGAATGGAAGGGTGTGAGACAAAAGTGGAGGGAGAGAGAGAAGTAGGAGGGAGGGAGGGAGGGAGGGAGGGAGAGAGAAAGATAGAAGGACAGAGAGTGTGAGTTATGTATTATTAATTTCAATGTCGGCAATTGTTGATAGTCTATTTCCTTAGTTCTTTACGCTACCTTTGGTTTATTTTTAGGTGACTTAAATGCTTTTTCTTCTATTTTCATTCCATTTCCATTGTTGTCTTTCACTTATTCTTTCTATTTTTCTCCTGTTTATTTTGTTGTTGTCTTCATTTGTTTATTACTTTTTATTATTGCCGATGCCATTGTGGTTTCTTATATTTTGTTTAATCTGATATCAAAGCTTTTGTTCTTCATTTGCAAAAATTAACTTTCCTTTTCATCCCTTTTTTGTATTATTCTCCTTTGCCTTGTTCTTTCATAGCTTTTTAATTTCCTACATAGATATGCATATATTTATATAAATAGATGCATACACATACATACAGGCACACATACGTACACGTATACATAAACACAGTCATATACATTCATGCTTCTCTCTCTCTCTCTCTCTCTCTCTCTCTCTCTATATATATATATATATATATATATATATATATACATATATATATTATTAATAAAAATATGATGTAAGTTATATAAATATATATATGTATGTGTGTGTATGTGTATATATATATGTGTGTGTGTGCGTGCGTCTCTCTCTCTCTCTCTCTCTCTCTCTCTCTCTCTCTCTGTATACATATATATACACATATATATATGTATGTTAAATGTTTCATCAAAGAATCCACCGCTTTCTTTGTTGTTTGATTCCCACCTGGATTATTTCCTGGTATTTATTGAATCACAGCTGCAGCCACTCCCATCACCTGAATGAAAATATGTTTCAAAACTACACCAACCGCACAACAGGCCAGCCTGTCAGTCACTCAGTCAGTCAATTCATCAATCCATTTGAAAACAAATAAGGAACAAAAAATACACAAAAATTATATAATAATAAATAAAACTATATGTAAATATTACGGGAAAATATTCTATTGTAAATATTTGTGATATTTAAGAATTTTAACTGATATGTTTGTCCTTCCGTTTCTGTCGCTGTTTGGATGTTTTTTTTTCATATCCCCTTCAGCCTTTCTCCTTCCCCACATCTTTCTTTTAAGGCCCCTCCCCATCTCATCTACATTTTCGTAGAATCGGTAGATATTTGTGCAAAATATTTACAGCTATTTTCTTACGTCTCTCTGACTTCTGAGTTCGATTTCTGCTTAGCTCTATTCTGCTTTTTCCCGATTCCGAGATTGCTAAATAAACAACATTCTATAAAATAGAAATTTGGATCGATACAATCAGATATTCATTAGAAACAGTTATTTCTAGCCCCTCTGATTGCACTTCATACATCTATACATCTATACATATATATATATATATATATATATATATATATATATATATATATATATATATAATGGAAGAAATATGCAATAGAGGACAATAAAATAACTGGACGGTAGACGATAGAAAAGCAGACAGGAAATATATCTATATATTTATATATGTCAATCTATCTATCTATCATTATATATATATATATATATATATATATATATATATATCTTTCAAAAATAAGGTGATCAAGAATAAAAAAAAGCAACACAGATTTTAAAGGTTATTGCAGTACGCACGTTTCATGCTACTCCATTTATTTAAGTAATGCGAGCATTACATTAAATGCTAAATGCAGAGCAATCTTCAGCTGCACAAAGATATAGAAAATTTACTGAAAACTTCAGCAGAATGGACAACATTATGGCAACATTTAAAATCTAAGTGGGAAGAAGAATACATAAAAATCCATCATGACATAGCCAAGGCTAGCAGGCTAGTAATTAATTCTAGGTAGAATTCTAACTGTCTCTGATTTTATTCGTTTCTTATCTAGTGATTTAAAGGGGGCAACCTTTCACTTATAAGGAAAGGGAAGGTGTAAGCATTATACATGGATATAGTTATAAAGATTCCTCTGGTCATAGTGGCAACACAATTTTAGGTTAGGCTTTTTTTCCTACTATCATAATGTAGGGGAAATTTAACATTATGTATCTAGGTCAACAGGTCATTTTCTTTAGTCTGAATAATGTATCAGTATTGTTTTACATATACTAAGTATGGAAAACTTATAGATATCAATATTAGCTTAATTATGTTAATAATAAAGATGTAATTTGTTCATACAAAACCCTGAAGTAGTGTCAATTTTGAATTTAAAAGCTATAGATAAGGTGTGAAGTTTAAGAATTTTATATATAATGGACTAAAGAAACTATTTTGAATTATTTAAAAAAAATTTTCATTTAAAATTTAAGCTAATATATCTAATATTATTTGAAAGACACATAAGAGATAAAATTTATTTTTATAATGTAAAGAATTAATATAGGAATTATATAGTTATAATAATGGGTCTATCAAGGTTTAAGGAACAAAAAAAAAAGAATGGTAGGAATTAACAAAGAATTCAATAATAATCTAAGGCATCTAATAGAGAACATGATAATTATGTACTAGTTTAATTATACTATCTTATATAGTCAAGAACTTGTTATAAAACTAATATGGGTTAATTACAGAATATTAATGGAACAAGGATTAGATTTATTTAAGTCAAACTATAGAATAACTATAACACTACCACTACAAGCTCTGGAATAATGGAATAATAAGGATCCTTTTAGAGTCAGGCATAAAATAAAATAAAGTGTAAAATTTTTCACTGATGATATAATATATAAAATGATATAATATAATAATATAGCATAATGCAAAATATCTTATGATGTGAAAGCACAGCGAACTTGCCGACTTTTTGACAAATGTACACATATATTAGAATCTTAATATAAATTAACACAAATATAAGCCTAGGCGTGACTGTGTAGTAAGAAGTTTGCTTCTAAATCACATGGTTCCGGATTCAGTCTCTGTGCTTGGCACCTTGGGCAATTGTCTTCTACTATAGCCTCGGGCCGACCAAAGCCTTGTAAGTGGATTTGATAGACGGAAACTAAAAAAAGCCTGTCATATGTATGTGCGTGTGTGTGTGTGTGTGTGTGTGTGTGTGTGTGAGTGTGTGTATGTGTGTGTGTGTGTGTGTGTGTGCGCGCGTATGTATATATGTATATATAGAGAGAGAATTATATATATGTCTGTATATATGTACATATGTATACATACATACATATATATATATATATATATATATATTATATATATGTGTATATATATATATATATAATATATATATATATGTATGGGTGTGTGTGTGTGTGTGTGTGTGTGTGTGTGTACCAGATTGCATCAAAACGTTCCCGAACTAATTTTAAAGCACGCCAACAGATGGCAGCACACGTGCAGATGCGTGTGCAGTGAGAACGAGCAGTGGCCTTCATGAGACACTGTGCCAAGTGACATCGCTGTGTTTGCTTCGCAAGTTGTGAAATTTGTGTTTTTGTGATCACGTGTATGCTGTAATCTGCGAACTTGTCATGGACAGGAAGTTGGAACGAAGAACCAACGTAAAATTTTGCGTTGAACTTGGGAAGGTTGCTACAGAGGCATTGAACATACATCGGCAATATTACGGCGACGAGGCAATGGATCGTACGCAATGTTTCGAGAGGCACGGACTCTGCAAAAGCGGAAGAACATCCTTGAAAGACGATGAGCGACCTAGAAAACCTGCCACGATTGACACCCTCGGAAAGTGGAGAAAATTCATCAACTTATGTGCGAGAATCATCGAAGGACAATCTATGACATTGCTGATGTTGTTGGTTTGTCGCATGGGTCCGTGTTGGCATTCTTAACGTCTCAGTTGAACATACGGCGTGTCTTTGCCAAGTTTGTCTCCCGCCAGCTGACCACTGAGCAGAAAAAACATCGCATCAAAGTCTGTACAGGTCTTCATCAGCGTTCCGTTGATGATTCACCCTTCATCTTGAGGATCATCACCGGTGACGAGAGTTGGATCTACGCGTACAACCCTGAGACACAGCAGCACTCGTCACAATGGAAGAGCCCTTCATCTACACAACCGAAGAAGAGCCAAAGCTCAATCAAGTGCATGCTCATCGTTTTTTTTTTTCAACATCTTATTTCTTTATTGCCCACAAGGAACTAAACATAGAGGGGACAAACAAGGACAGACAAAGGGATTAAGTCGATTACATCGACCTCAGTGCGTAACTGGTACTTAATTTATCGACTCCGAAAGGATGAAAGGCAAGGTCAACCTCGGTGGAATTTGAACACAGAACGTAAAAGCAGACGAAATATCGCTAAGCATTTCACCCGGTGTGCTAACGATTCTGCCAGCTCGCCGCCTTTTTTTCAACATCTGCGGTATTGTGCATCGAGAATTCGTCCGCATAGACCAGACCGTCAATCGAGAGTTCTACTGCGAAGTTTTGAATAGTTTGAAGGAAGGACATTCGGCTAAAGCAACCGGGTTCTGTGGAGCGCGAAGAATTGGATTCTTCACCATGACATTGCACTCTGTCACCAACTTCTCCTCACTCGTGAGTTTCTCACCAAAAAAACATGGTGTCGCTTCCACACCCGCCCAATTTGCCAGATTTAGCACCTCCGGACTTCTATCTCTTCCCCAAGTTGCCGTTTTAACAACGTTGTCAAGATCCAGAGCGAATTGCGGAAGGTCCTCAACTCTCTTATGGAAAACGACTTCCAGGCTGGATTCCAAAAGTGGCAGGGGCACAGAGATCTGTGTATTGCTGCGCAAGCTAACTATTTTGAAGGAGATGATATGAAAGCTTAAGTTGTTTTTTTTAAACATAACTAGTCCGGGAATTTTTTGATACCACCTCGTATATATTAATATGTGTATGTCGTTGTGTTTGTGTTTTCTCTCTCCATCACTTGACAATCGGTGTTGGTGTGTTTATATCGCCGTAACTTAGTGGTTCAGAAAAAGTGACCGATGGAGTAATTACTACGCTTAAAATGTAAGTCCTGAGATCGATTTGTTCGACTACAACCCTTCGGGTCGGTACTCCACCATGGCCGTAGTCAAATGACTGAAACAAGTAAAAGAATAAAAGAATTATAATTGAATGTGTAAATGAATAAACATTCTTGAGCCCAAATGTTTCCCGTGGTCTTCAAATCTGTCAACGCGCCGAAAGACGAAAGTATTTCGATGAAATTGAAATTTCCCCTCACACAAGTGTCTGATATTCTTCACGTATTTCTACATTTTTGTCCTTGACGAGTGTGGAAATCACATGAAAAATCTAGAACCAAGAAAGTTCATTCATATTAACATATACCTTTGTTGACAATTATATTATTCTTTACAAATCTACGATAAAGTTGTACATTGAAAATTGTGTTTTTATTTCATAAATCATTTTTATTATTATATGTATGAAAGAAAGGCGGTGAGCTGGCAGAAACGTTAGCACGTCGGGCGAATTGCTTAGCTGTATTTCGTCTGTCTTTATGTTCTGAGTTCAAATTCCGCCGAGGTCGACTTTGCCTTTCATCCTTTCGGGGTCGATAAATTAAGTACCAGTTACGTACTGGGGTCGATCTAATCGACTGGCTCCCTCCCCCAAAATTTCGGCTTTGTGCATAGATTAGAAAAGATTATCATATGTATGAAAGAAGGCGGTGAGCTGGCAGAATCGTTAGGACGCCGGGCAAAATGCTTCGCAATATTTCGTCCGTCGTTACGTTCTGAGTTCAAATTCCATCGGGATCGACTTTACTTTACATCCTTTCGGGGTCGATAAAATAAGTACCAGTTGAGCATTGGAGTCGATGTAATCGACGGTCTCCCTTCCCACAATTTCAGGTTTTATGCCTATAGCAGAAAAGATTATTATATGTATGAATATAGGTATTATGGGTGTGTGGTTTCTGGTTAGGGTATTCGGTTCACGATTGTAAGTTCGTGAGTTCGATTCGCGTTGTGTCCTTGAGCAAGACACTTTATTTGACGTTGCTCCAGTCCATTCAGCTGGCAAAAATGCGTTGTACCTATAATTTAAAGGGCCGGACATGTCATATTTTGAATCTTCCTGAGAACTACGTTAAGGACACGCGTGTTTGTAGAGTGCTCAGCCACTTGCACGTTAATTTCACGAGCAGGCTGTTCCGTTCAGATTAACTTGAAGCCTCGTCGTCATGACCGACGGAGTGCTAGTATATATAGGTATTATACCTCTTGTATTTAATGAGAACATCTGTGTAAAATAATTTTACCAGAATATATCCACTTTCAAGAGAGGGACTTTGAACTTGTCTTTCTCTTCATAAAAAGTGAGTGGTTCTTAGCCTTTATTGAGAGCGGAACTCCTCGGTATTCATGGCTGATAAAGTATGTAAATTTAAGTGTTAAGATGTGTATACATTATTCTTATACAACAGATCAATCCTGGAACGCACTGAGCAGTTGTCTGAAATATAGAGAATGTTGAAATCTTCCAAATAGGCCTACAAAAGTGCATTGCGTGCTTCCAGTACACAAATACTTTACAAGCCACTCTATGTTAATCTCAGTAATAATCTTGCTGTCTAGATTTGTGCGACAATCAAAACTAATATCCTAGAGAATTTAGTCTAGCCTCACCAATCCCTTCGAATTCAAATAATCCTGACGTTTTAAGTGATACAATACAACTGTCAACTATAAAACGGTTACCAATCCTGACAGAATCCTTCTCCAGGATGTTCCGTTCAATCGTATAGAACCACGTATTTGTAATTGTTTAATGAAAGTAGCTATCAATCCATAAAGCTCTAATCTTAAGAGGAGTACTTGATTAATTAGTGTTATACTGCTAAATTAGGTAAGATCGTAGATGACAGCTGCCGTGTTATCACTGACGTTTGTTATATCAACTTTTCATGCCACATCTTTGTTTAATCTCTAGAAACGTGTTATGAAGGTGAAATACTCTGCTTGCACACCAGCTATAATAATATGAAAGTGAAAATGTTCAAACTAAACCTAACGTTCTAAGAAAAGCACATCGAAACATAGCTATTAATAGCATGTTAACGGAGAGCCTAGTCATCATATCTGAAAAACGGACAATATAACCATGAGTGGGACACTATTGATTATAGATCTGGTTAATCGCAATAAACCTAAAGGTTAAACAACTGCTAGCACCATTATTATTGTCATCATCATGATCATCAATTTTTGTACATCACATTCAGCAATCATCATCATCATCATCATTGAAACAATAAAAACTTGGATAGAAATATTAGGAACATAAACAAAAACATAACGGACAATAGTAACGAATACAATGTGCATTGTTTATATACGGATTTACGCTTTGCGTTGTAAAAATTCTAACTTCTCTGTATTTGACGTCAGGATTGAAAAACAAAAAAAAACATAAAGTGAGAGGTATGTATTCTCAACTAACAACTATTATCTTTTAATTCTGTGGTTCTCGAACTTATTCTTACGTGGAACCCATTACACTATTTTCGGGAAAATTGCGTAATCGATACCTGTTTGTTAAAACACATTGCCCACTTATTTCTATTTAGGCATTAAATGAAACTTAGATTGTTTCAGAGAGAGTAACATTCATATAACAATATATAACTTATTTGGAGAATAACATTTGTTTATAAAATGAACTTTTAAAATTTATTTAAAGACACTTTACCTCACGGAACCCCAGACTGTATTCACAGGACTCATTTTAAGAAACCTTGCTTAAAGACATGACCAATGATAGTTTGATGAAATTAAAGAAATCTATTTAATCGACCCTTATGCGAGATTAGTTCTTGTTTTCATGACGAAGAATGAAAGCCAGAATCAGTTTCAACGAGTTTTTGTTTTACTTCGAACATAAGCTCTTTAGTAATTACCTCAAGACATTTAGTCCAGCTCTGAACTGTATTTATGCTGTCCCTTGTTCATAATTCTCAGATTATATCGTCTTTTTTATTAATCAGATGAAGGAGGACATCAACCATGATTGGTGCGAGAGAGGACCGATGAATGACATCCCCTCATGGCAGATGTGGTTAGAATGCTTGCAGCAGAGCAGATTCTTCTAAAAGGACCTAAAGGCCAGGCGATGGTGCTGGAAACAGAATAAGCCTATAGAAACAAGATCTTAATAGCTATGACATGCTCTCAGACAGTTTCTCTCTCGGCCAGATTTCATTAAAAAATCATTGATTTACAGACGATGTTGTGGATCATGCTTATTGGTGCTGCGCACTAATTTAATTATGACAGTAAGGTATTTGACGTTGCGCTTTCTATGATATTCTCAACAACATTACTGTGCAAGTGGATTGAGACTTCATTTGCCAATATTGATTTCTCATTGCTATACAATATCTTATTGTTTGATGCCAGCTGAAAAGCTAATTAATTATTGCTTAATTGGAATTCAGTGCACCACCGATTTTCCTGCTACCTTGGTTCCAGACCATTTCTGGAATACCAACTTTGATGGTCTAACTGCTGTTGCGTCATCAATAACCAAATCTTCACGACTGACCTTTCATTATTTACTAGAAGCATTATAAAGGCGGATACATTCTCCCCACCCTTCAACTATGATAATATGATGGTGCAAATGCATAAATCGAAATCTAACATCATGTGCTAACTTCTCAATCCTTGGATATCTTCTTCAGGACTTTTTTCAAACGTAACCATGAAGGGCATATGTTTACAAGTCCTTCCCGAAAATAGTGTAATGGGTTCCACGTAAGAATAAGTTCGAGAGCCACAGAATTAAAAGATTAAGGCAAATATTGTATTTGCCTCAAATTTTGGCACAAGGCCAGCAAGTGCGGTGGATGGGGTAAGTCCATTACTCCTGTACTCAACTGGTACCTATTTTATTGACCCCGAAAGGATGAAAAGCAAAGCCGACCTCAGCGGAATTTGGACTCAGAACCTGAAGACGAACGAAATGCCTCTGAGCATTTTGCCCGACTCGCTAACGACCCTGCCAGCCTTAATCTAATACTATATATATATATATTAGCCAATGTAGATTGTATAACAGCTGTTGGGAAATGGCAAAAGGACAAAGAAAATATGGCTGCTATTTCTAGCAATTCTGTTGACCATGGGGTTGGCAGAAATGTTCGATAGCTGAAGTAACTGGTGACGGAGATGGAGATGGTAGTGGTGAGATCAGATGGTGATGGTAGAGAGTGAAGTGGTAGAGATCGTGATGATGGTGTGATCAGGCGGTGATGGTGCAGGGAGAGGTGGTAGAGAGGATGAGGTGGGATGGAGATGATGATGGCGGAGTCTGGTGGTGAGGGTAGGAAGGAAGGGAAAGAGCCTATTTGTGCCAGCAGCAGAAATCGAAGAGTTTAAATATATGTAGAAATAATTGAGAATGTAAAATATGTAAATAGAATATAAGTATAAGTATGTATGTATGATTGTATGTATTAATACATGCACGTATGTGGAGAAAGAAAGAAGAAAGAAGGAAAATGTATATATGTATATGTATATGTGCATATATGTATCTATCTGTATGTA
>NC_142938.1:38641500-38649000 GCF_046866305.1 Octopus bimaculoides
GCTTTATTCACATGATGTGGAACACAAACATCGACCCTGCTGACGTAATCAAGTTGATGCAGCTGATTTTCAACACTCGACTTGAATATTTAGAGACTGAACCCAAAACCATGTGGTTGGGAAGCAAGCTTCTTACCACACAGTTATGTTGGCGCAAACAAGAAAAATAGAACTCAAAATATGAGTATATGTATATTTTTCTTAATATTTAGCAGAAGCAACAGAGTGACTCAAGTTTCGAGTGTTTCGTATGTTGGCACTTATCAAAAGTGCAAAGTGACAGTATCAATAATATATCTATCTATCTATCTATCTATCTATCTATATATATATATATATATATATATATATATATATATATATATATATATATATATAGATAGATAGATAGATAGATAGATAGATAGATAGATAGATAGATAGATAGATAGATAGATAGATAGATAGATAAATAAATGGTATATAGTATGTATAAATCACAGTATGTGTGTATAATGACTAACGCGTACATTTCCACAATTGTCAACCGATTTTCATCAAACTTTACATAAACATTACTTATATCCCAAGGATGGTCATGCACTAAACATTTTGTCCAGAGCTCCCGCGTAAATGGACCTAGTTTCTTTTTATGTAGGGTCCTCTTTACCTTTTTAATCTTTTTATAAAAGTGAAAGGATTTTGTCTATTTATTTATTTATTTTGACTGTCCACCTGCCACGGTGATTAAATTGGCTAAGAACACTGTACGCGATGAATATCCAATACCGAATAATCTTAACCTCCATATCTAAACTGCATCAAACTTTCGCAAGCTAACCATTACCTATTCTGAGTTACTTGAAAGGTGATGTTCCCTTCCATCTCTTCTATTTGTTGGTACCTTTGTTTACTTACCAATGCGTTGTTTCACTTTAAGGATGCTTATTTACCCATGCATTATGATCTTTAGATTGTTGTCCATTGTTTCAAATACGTTCTAGCATTGTCGTTCTAGCCTTTTTTAAACTATCACATGTGATTCGTTTCAAAGAAATAAGAGTTTTGCTTCCACTAACGGAAGCTATACGTATCTTTCAGAAAGCTCCATACCAATTTAACTTTATGCAACATTCGCTGTTTGTTTATGCGCAGGCTATGTGTGAAGAAAGAATAAAGGGGCTTTTGTTAGCTTATCTCGCCAAAGAAATAGCTCCCTTTGCAGTTGAAAAAAATAAAGTCGCTGAGGGGAAGTTTCAACATCTTCCTTCAATTTCTTTACACCATTCGTGTGACTGTTTCTGACAAGAAATTTTACTTTTATCAAAAACAACTATATTTTGTAATCATTATCCGTAATCTACTCCCAAAACATTTCAGTAGCGCTACTTTGCATCGCTCGCACCTATGATAATTAAAGTGCAAGGACCTCCACAATAACCAGCCTTGAATTTGATTTTCCGTTCCTAGGTTAAACGGAAACAGATTGCCGTGCTACTCATAAACCTTCTCGGTAGTTCAATTATTTGGTGAATAAAATGCCAGCAAAGCAAATAAATCCGTTCAAAGGACGGGTGCGTTTGCTACTATATATATCTCATTTTTATTTCATTCTGTTAATTCATATATATATATATATATATATATATATATATATATATATATATATATAAAGTTGTAGTATATTGTCAACTTAATGTGACAATCCCAATAAGGGAACACACTACTGCCGTTTAGCCCTAGGAAGCTGGACCGCTTCCTGTCGGCCTTGACACAATTACTGTGTCCTTAAGTTTGCGAGGGGGAGACAAGCTCCTCCACCCAGCCTAGCCAGCATTCAGGGACATGTTTCTGAGTCTTTGCTCGTCATCAGCCTGAAGTAGCTTGCCAATTCTCTTTATTACGATAATAATATCTTACATAGATTGGACAATACAGGACACTACAAACATTTAAGAATTGTCATTTAGTGAGTCTTTTTAGCTTTTTTTGAAAAAATATACGTTTAAAAATATATATATTTAAAAATTTTTCTACAAAACTTGGAATATTACCAATGGTTTACACCTAATTCCAGGGTACACCAGTCTACACCTTTGTATTTTTTCAGGAAAGTTTTAAGTAGGGCCGCTCACTCGCAACTTCCTTCCTACTTCCTTCCATCTTTCCTCATATACTCTTCTAGACAGGTGTCTTCTCTCCAGCCCTATCTTGCTTTTCAGGTGGTACCTGAAATAGTATAGCATTCCAGGGCCGGAGATGAAGGTTCTTGTCTTCATACCTTACATTCGAGTTCTCCATGCACACTCTTTCATAACTGCGACTGTACATAGGAAACAAGCCTCACCTTTCTTAGGTAGTCCGGCGGGCGGTGCATTCTTAATCACAGACTCAGCCGATAGCTGTACTCTTCCTAGGTGCGACAGCACGTGTTCGACGTAAATTGTCATCTCCGAAAGATGGGTGCACTGAACAAGAGCGTGCAGGATGGTTTCCTTCTCCTGCCCGCATCTTGGACATTCGGGTGGCACTGAAATCCCGTGCCTGGACAATTTCTCGTGGACAGGTAAAGCATTCCTGAAACACTGCCAATTCAGGGATCTTTGGTAATTATCCAAATACCCCGCCCTGAAAGTGTTCCGAAACAGGTTGGATAGCTGGTTCTCATCGAGCCCCAGTGTCTCTCCTAGCACGTCGTCACTTTTAAACTCTACCAACCCTTTGTAAAACGCAGAGGTGGTATTCCCGCTGCCGGCCTTACCCGCCTTGTGGATTAGCTCAAGTGCCTGCCGGCATTCCTTTTGCCATTCAGTCGATTTCTGTCTTTTAATTAAACCGGGTTTAAATCCCTCTAGAGAGGTTGGTCGTGGAAAGAATTCCTCGGCGAGCAAATTCCACACCTGACCACCATCCAGGTAAGACCAGAGATGCCTTAGTCTCAGTGCATATTTGCACATCAACAACCACGGCATCCCTAGGCCACCCTTTAACGGTTCCTGACAGCACACGGAGCGCCTCACAAGCGGCTTTCCCCTCCACAAAAAGCGGAAGAGAATCCGAACCAGCTTGTTTAGCCACAAATCAGGGCAGGGGACGACGGTGAGGCGGTAGGTGATAACTGACGCAATAAACGTCTGCACCACCTCCGCCCTTCCTTTCAGGGACAGCGCCCTTCCAGACCAAGTCCGGGATAGCGCTTCTACCCTGTTCGTCACCTCGCTCCAATTTTTCTCCGTCTGGGAGTCCGGACCAAACCAAACTCCGAGCAACTTAACAGGGCCATCCGTCCAGTGTCCAACAACACTGGACGTTATCGGCTTGCTGCTCCAGGTGCCGAGCCGCAAACCTACAGACTTGCCCATGTTAACTTTTGCCCCTGCCACCGTCTCGTATCTTCTGATTGCCTCTGCTACGCGAGGTAGCTGAGTCATCTTGGATACGGTGATGGTGACGTCATCCGCATACGCCGAAACACCTTTACCACATCCGATTTCATTAGTGGTGCTTCCCAACTTCTCCAACCTCCGCAGCAATGGCTCGAGAGACAGAACATACAGAAGCGGAGACAGGGGGCACCCTTGACGGACTGATCGCCTGATCTCAAACGGCTCCGACAGGTAACCGTTCACCTGAACCGTGGATTTGATGCCACCATAAATGGCCTTGATCCAACCGCGGAAATCCGGGCCTAGCCCAGCCGCCTCAAGGACTGCCGCCAGGTACCGATGATCAACCCTATCGAAGGCCTTACTTTGGTCTAAATGGACCAATGCCCCACCTTTACCGGAAACTTTCCCCACCCTGTCTAAGGTGTAGCGTAAGAGATGAAGATTGTCCTGGATCGACCTGCCAGGAATGGCACATGTTTGCGCCCTCCCGACAAGCTTATCCGCGACAGCCGTCAACCTTTTTGCTAGCACCTTGGCCAAAATCTTTAACTCTACATTCAGTAGAGTTATGGGCCTGAAATTACTGATATGGTCCCCCTTGCTCGGGTCTTTTCTGACCAGCGTTACCACTCCCCGACTCACAGAGCAGGGAATTCTCCCATTCTGTTGCCAGTTCGTGTACACGCCAGCCAGCAAGTGTCCGAACAAGTCCGGCATTGCACTATAAAACTCGTAGGGCAGACCATCCAGTCCCGGCGACCTGTCCCGCGCGCTCTCTGCCAGTACCTCTTTGACCTCCGCAGCTGTGATCGGCCCATCACAACGCTCCACCTCACTTGCTGAGAGTCGCGGTCCGTCAGCCAGGACATCCCTTAAGGGCTCCCCATGGTCCAACGTCTCGTTCGTCCCAAACAACCGTGCGAAATGCTGATGAAAGGCCTTCTGCATCTCTTCCTGTCCTTCGATCCGGCGCCCCTGTTCGTCAATTAAAGACTGCACAGAAGCATTTCTGCCTCTCCGACTCTCCACATGACGGGCCCATCCGGCAACATTAATACCTTCTCTGCCTACCGCGCGTAACTTAGCCCTGACTCTACTACCTTCGTGTTTGGCTTGGAGGTGACGGAATAATACCGACCTCGCCGCCAACACTCTGGATGCAGAGCCTGATACTATGGCCTCCTCTAATTCCTTAGTTAGATTCCCTTCTACTCTTGCTCTCTCTAAACTTAGCTCTTTACTAAATCTAAGAGACTCTAAACGTATGGCTCTTTTGAGGGCGCACCACCATCTGTTATTAACGATGGCTCCGCATAATGCCCTCTGCACTAATTCCTTCACCCGAGCACGGAAGACTTTACTAGTCAAAATAGACTTGTTCATCTTCCAGTACCCGGGTCCCTGTCTATGACACTTAGCTAACTGCATCCTACATGTCACAAATTTGTGATCCGTGTAGGAAGTACAGTGAAATTGTGGACAACTAACTATATCCCTATCACTGTCTTTTATAATTACCCTATCTAAGTAAGACCTCTGTGAACCGTCGCTATTAGACCACGTCCACTGTGGAACGAACGGTTCATCCAGTCTATAGCGGTCTACTAGTTTATAGCTTGCTAGTAGCCTTTTTAGGCCAGGGCTTTCCCTTCTATTGATTGAGCCACCACTATCCACTTGCGCGTTGAGAATAGCGTTGAAGTCTCCTGTTAACACTAAAGTTTTCGACGTCGCTAGGAAATTTTCCAAATCTCGAAAAAAAACCGTTTGTCTATTTTCTTGCGGAGCATATAGTGCTACCAACCTGAAAGACTGCTTATTCGCGTGTGTCACATCCAGAACGACCAGCCTACCTTCTGGGTCTAGAAAGACTGCACTTACCTGTACATCCAAGCTTTTTTTGAACAGTACCACAACGCCCCCACTCCCTCCTTGACTCGGAGAAATAACTTTCTCGTAATCATTAAGAAGAGGTGAGAACGCCTGTGGGCCGTTCAGCTTGGACTCAGTCACAACACATATATCTATCTTTCGCGACCTGAGGTCGTTTAGGAGGCATGTCTGCTTCCATTTGGACCCCAGGCCACGAACATTTATACACCCTATCTTAACTTCCATGAAAAAAAAAGTTTACATTACCTTTGCAGGAGGGGTTTCACGACTTGCATCGTCCCCTCCTCCGGTATCTTCTATGACTGGTGTAGCCGTTGGTTTTAAAATAATTTTTTCTTTCACGACATGCTGACTCACATCAAAAATATCGTCAGCATATCTCCGTTTGAATTGTTCGTAGTGTTCGGCACTTATCCTCGCCAACCGTATGTGCGGCGGTTTACCTTCAATCGGTCCCATTATCGTATAGTTTTTTTTTGTTATTAGTTCGTGTAATACTTCGTTTTTGATGGTGTACGAAACAATTCTTTCTTGCGGGGGTTTAGGAGCGGGTTTCAATTTGGGAGTGAACGAGGGTATTTTTTCTTGTATGTTTTGCGTTTTTTCTTTTTTTCTTGTAGGGGGAGGGGAGTCTGGGCCAATGGGTTTTTTCCTTTTGTTTTTGGCAACTTCAAACTCCGCTTCTTCCTTACTTTTTCCTTTTTCTATTACGACTTCCGGTGTTTTCGTTTTTCCTTGTTTGTCATCTTTTTTAAGTTCAGTTTTCTCCGGTATTTCTTTCTCCCTTTGGGGAGGGACTTCTTTTTTTTGGTTCGGTTTTTTTATTTTTACACATTCGGAGCGCACGTGGCCCTTTTCTCCACATTTAAAACATCTGGGCCTCCGTCCCTCCACCGACACTCTTGCACTGAGACCTTCCCCTATAAATATCCTGTCTGGTCTGGTCTCGAGGGTATCGTTTGACGCTAGAACTATAAGCTCTAGCGCCTGCCCCTTCCAATTGAGTGCGTTCCTCCTTCTCATTGTGAGTACTTCCACTTGATCCTCCACGTCGTAAATTAAAGCTTCTACCAACCAGTTTACGTCATACCCGGGTGGAATGTCTTCTATTGTGATTTTTGCAGTTCTCCGACCCAGGTATGTGGGTAAGAGCATTACCTCTTCGGTTTTCAACGTTTGTGTTGATACTACTTTCGCAATTTCTGCGGATTCGAATTGGGCCTCTACTGTAGCATTTCGAGGCCCTCTACCGACATATTTTATTTTTTCCCACACAGGGGCAAGACACTTTTCAATTGCATCCGTTTTCATCATCATGATGCGCCTTTCTTTGCAATTGTACACTTTGTAGATAACGGTTCTTACCGCCAACTCTTGGATAGTTTCCTTTGGCGGTATTAACCTTGTTATGTCGTCTGTTTTCCTTATTAGGTTTCTGTACTTGTACCACTGTTCGGGTATCACCTCCATTGCTTCAAATTGTCCGCCTACGGCGGAAGAAAAACTGCTGGCCTTTTTCTCTTCCTTGGTTACTTCTGGGTCTACTTGAAATACTTGTGTATTATTGAAACAAATTTCTTCTTGTAAAAGAGGAAAGTCCTCATCACACAGTAGAAAGGTCATTTCGTTATCCATATTGAAAAAGTTTTCGTTTTACACGATGGTAGTTTGCTATCTCTCTAAAAGAGAGCAGCAAAAAAGAAAATTTTTGCCCCGCAGGGCGCAATTCCACAGGAACAACAGTTGAAACTTGACAAAATTCACACCAAACAGCAACAAAAAGGACAGAAACAACTCACTAAACTAGGCAGAAGCAATTCAAATCAATACGACGAGCCGGAAGTAGATTGGCGGCTGGATAGAGAAGCCTGTTTCGCCTTCGCAAACTTATATAAATCATAGTGAAGTTCATTCACTGATCAGCAAAATTAGAAATATAGTATTTATAAATCTCTAATTGTGTCAAGGCCGACAGGAAGCGGTCCAGCTTCCTAGGGCTAAACGGCAGTAGTGTGTTCCCTTATTGGGATTGTCACATTAAGTTGACAATATACTACAACTTTATCGCTCCACTACTGCTTAAATCTCTCTGAGAGATTTAGAAATATTATATTTCTAATTATGTATGTATATATATATATATATATATATATATATATATATATATATATATAGACACACACAGATGCATGTGCATATATATATATATACAAACATATGTATATATATATATGTGTGT
>NC_142938.1:38654000-38659000 GCF_046866305.1 Octopus bimaculoides
CTGAAAGAGAGCAAGGAGGAAAGAAAACGAAAGAACGGTCAGATGATAATGGGAAGATATAGGATTAGTGAAGTAATTTTTATTGTGGAGTTGGTAGATTTAGTGTCGATGTCGTTGTGGCGATAATAGCCGTTCAAGAAGCATCAGTCACCAATCAGTATGTACAAGCAGAATGTAGAGGGAATTGCAACTCACATTGTAATAAAAAAAAGTGTGTGTGCGTGTGTGTGTGTGTGTGTGTGTGTGTGTGTGTGTGTGTGTGTGTGTGTGTGTGTGTGTGTGTGTGTGTGTAGTGTGTGTGTTGTGTGTGTGTGCGTGTGTGAAAATACAATAATAACATAATATATACAGTAGTAATATGACAGCTTCGATTTCGACCATAATTTTATTGGAAAGTATAATGCAAGCATAGTTATCTCAAAAAGAAAATCGAATCACTTCACATTCACAAGGTTCTTGGTTCAATTTCATTGCGGGCCATCTTTGGCAACAATCACCAATCATAGCTTTGGGTTTATCAATGCTTCATGCGTGGAATTCGGTAGGCAGAAATTGTGCAAAAGGCGGCGAGCTGGCAGAAATGTTGGCACGCTGGGCGAAATGCTTAGCGGTATTTCGTCTGCCGCTACGTTCTGAGTTCAAATTCCGCCGAGGTCGACTTTGCCTTTCATCCTTTAGGGATCGATAAATTATGTACCAGTTACGCACTGGGGTCGATGTAACCGACTTAATCCCTTTGTCTGTCCTTGTTTGTCCCCTCTATGTTTAGCCCCTTGTGGGCAATAAAGAAATAAGAAACTGTGTAGAAGTCAACCGTATATGCATATGTTTTTGTGTGTGTATTGAGTGTGTGTGTGGGGGGGGCAAGTGTGCGCGTGTGTGTATAATCAACTGTGCTCTTGAAAGCGGCCCTCTATCGGCATCACAGTCCAGTGACGGAAATGAGTAAAATAATAAAGGAATAAAGGAATACTGTGAAACATAACACAGTTCTTAAGTAGCTGAATCGTTAGTAAATTTAAGGAGAACGATTTTCAAACTGTTTTCTGTTAGAACATCTCCAGCAATGAAGATGCTGCATGAATAGGCACTTACTTGTTTACTGAACGCACAGAAGAGAGCGAGCTTAGTTAAGCGCAGTATATGCAAAATTAATAACAATAATCCTAATTTCCCATAGGTAGCTAGAAAGGCTGGCATCTTGTCATAACGAATATATGAACAGGAAAATAGTAATTTAGATAACCAGATTTCGTACATTCCCATAAGCACTGCATTGTTTGTGGTCAATAAACATAGCAGTTAGCAATCCAGTTTACCAAACTGCAAGTTTCACATCGATGTATGCACTGGATTTATTGTAAAACTGACGAATAATTCATTATATTGTAGTGTCGTGTCCTCTGGCGTCTTGTCCATGGGGTAGTTTGTCATTTATCCACTTCATAATACAAAATCTAGAGATAAGCACTGATGCGTTGGATCGCGAAGTTCCGTTAAGAGACAGAGAGAGAGAAAATGGAATATTCTGTCATTGTGATCTGACTATTTAGATAGCAATGACGAGCATGACAAAGGTAATTCTTTTTAGTTAACTCTATTCTCATGTAGAATTACATTATCCAATGTATATTTCCTTTTGGTAAGATATTAATGCGTTACATGAACAAGATTTAGCTGCTATTTCGAGCAAACTGATCCTACCGTTAATAAGGCAACTACTTTAACAATCGTGGAGGCGCAATGGCCCAGTGGTTAGGGCAGCAGACTCGCGGTCATAGGATCGTGGTTTCGATTCCCAGACCGGGCGTTGTGAGTGTTTATTGAGCGAAAACACCTAAAGCTCCACGAGGTTCCGGCAGCGGGTCGTGGCGAACCCTGCTGTACTCCTTCACCACAACTTTCATTCACTCTTACTTCCTGTTTCTGTTGCGCCTGTA
Source organism: Octopus bimaculoides (assembly GCF_046866305.1). Taxonomy (NCBI): domain Eukaryota; kingdom Metazoa; phylum Mollusca; class Cephalopoda; order Octopoda; family Octopodidae; genus Octopus; species Octopus bimaculoides. Next base: position 38,655,941 of record NC_142938.1, read on the forward strand.
ATTCAAAGGGTCAGCCTTGTCACACTGTGTCACGCTAAATATCCCCGAGAACTATGTTAAGGGTACGCGTGTCTGTGGAGTGCTCAGCCACTTGCACGTTAATTTCACGAGCAGGCTGTTCCGTTGATCGGATCAACTGGAACCCTCGACGTCGTAAGCGACGGAGTGCCAACAACAACAACAACAACTTTAACGATCACCTGCTCCTCTGACTTTGCTGGGCATTACCGATGCTGAGATAGTTGCTTATAGTGTTGGTAGTATTACTGATAATATTTTAGGAGTTAATAAGGCGGCGAGATGGCAGAATCGTTTGCACGCCGGACAAAATGCTTGGTGGTATTTCGTCCGTCTTTACTTTTTGAATTCAAATTCTGCCGAGGTCGACTCTGCCTTTCCTCCTTTCGGGGTCGATAAATTAAGTACCAGTTGAATACTGGAGTTAATGTAATCGACTTACCCGTTTCCCTGAAATTGAAGGCCTTGTGCCAAAATTTGAAATCAATATTATAGGTGTTAATGATGAGTCTATGTACATGGCAAAAGAAGAGGAAAAACCTGTAGCACTTATTAAAATTGAACTTCTCACAATTTCATTCGTATGTAAAAAGAAAGGAATTAGTAAGGGTTTATGGGATTGTCAAATTCCTCGTGGCAAAAGGAGATTTATCTTCGATTTTTCTGCCTTTCTTTGTTTTCATTATATTTATTGTATATTTATTTATCATTTGCTGTGCAAAAGCGCGGAAGTTCATGGGCGGTGTTGGGAAATTGTTATCATTCAACTGTTTGACATATTCAATGACAAAAGAAAAGCCGAACTTGCTGCTATACCGGAGGCCCGCTTGGTTCCGTTACTGATTCTGTTCAATGCTAGTCAGTCTACTAACTTCCTCTCTTCCGCTTTCTCTCCATTTCCCCCCCCCTCTCTCTCTCTGACTTTCGATGTTTTCTCTCCCTCCCCGTATATCTGCGTGTGTGTGTATGTATGTATGCATACAGCCTTACATGCTTACACATACACATACACATAAATATATATGTATGCATATATATGTGTGTGTATGTGTATCTATCTATCTATCTATCTATCTATCTATCTAAACATCTATCTGTCTGTCTGTCTGTCTGTCTGAATGTATGTAGATATATTTCATTTCGTATCTGCTTTGCAAGATTGTTTATGTGAATTCGTGTGTTGAAACAAATATTGTGCCTTCAGAGTATAATTTCGCCAGTAGTAATAACACACGCACAGGTTCAATTCCACTTCATTATTGTTGGTTAAATATCACACCAACTAACTAATCGATCGCTTTGTTTAAAGTGTTGGTTAAACAATCGATCGGTTGTTCGTTTGTTTATTAGTAAAAGTTCATTCGTCGCTGTTCGCAGCTTCCCAGTGACTCGGTGACTTCCTTCCCGCTCACTCCAAGATCTGCAAACTTGGGAGCGAGCGGTAGAGAAGTCAATCATATAAACATCTGATAAATTGTTTTACTAATCGATTAGTTACTAGGTTAGATATTTAACAAATTGACCAACAATAAAGAAATACAATTGAAACTGTGCGTATGTTATTGTTGGCATATTAACTCTCTCAGGCACAACAATATATATGTACACACACACACACACACACACACACACACACACACACACACACACATATATATATATATATACACACACACACACACATATATATATATATATATATATATATATATATATATATATATATACATACATACATATATATATAAAACTGGTAAAGTAAAGGACAAGCTATTACACTTGGAAAGGTTCCAGACAAGTTATTACATCTGGTAAAGTACAGAATAAGAAAACTTTTACTTAAACTGTTGTCGCTAAGGATAAAATTTCAAATTAAATATTTAGATTGAGAAAATATTAGCCTTTATTAAAACTAAAAATTTTATTACAAGTTATTATTTCTATTTGTTATTACTTGTTACTTCTATTAAAAATTTAAAAAATAACTCAAAATATTTTTTGCACTTTAAAAGCATTTATTTTTTAAAATTATTAATTAATAACTAGAAATTTGGAAATAGGTTAGAAATAATAATAGTAGCACATAATTATTTAGTGCAATAAATAAAATGATACGAAAATTAGTTATATATTACAGTAAAATCTACCTATAACAACAGATTCACAGTAAAATTCGCTTGAGTTGTTGCCTAAGTTATTGCTAAGTCTTCACATTTTTAGTCTTGACCCAATGCCTATTTTTACATAATGAATTTACCTATCATATATACTATTCTACTTTGCATAAAACTTTAGCTATATTGGTACTTCTGGTTCTCATTTTTTAAGTATTCTAGTATGTCAATATTTTAACAAAACGATATTACCTTTTTTAATTATAATGTTACTTTGTAAAATAAAATAAAATAATTTTTAATATTCAAATTTTATCCTTAGCTGCAATATTTTAAGTAAAAATTTTCTTGTTCTGTACTTTACCAGATGTACTAAGTTGTCCTGAACTTTTCCAAGTGTCATAACTTGTCCTGTACGTTTCCAGGCTTATAATCTTAAGAATATTATTTCTCTTGCTCACATTTTTCCATGTAATCCATGTTTTTCCAGGCTATGCTATTATGCTAATTAATAATGTGTCAAATGTGTCAATTAGCGGTGTCATTGATAATTTTTTCCTTACCTCGATGATGCCGGTGGCATATATTAAAAGTCCCTTATAGAACTATATTCACACTTGAATAAAAAATTTTTGCCTTATTTATTTTCATGATATTTTACATCACAACTTTTTTTATACAATTTTTTATTGCATGGGGACAAAACTCTGAAATTCTTCATGCTTTCTTCTATCATTGAAGGTAAGATAAATATATTTTGCTTTTAAAATAAAAAAAAGTTATTTAGATCTAAACTTGATTGGAGGCGTTACTTACTCTCCTATAATGTTGCTACAAATTTTGATGTCAACTTTTTACTACTGGATCAAATCTCAATTTTGTTATGCCAAAATGTAGCTAGGGAACAGTCCTCTTCAAAAATATTAAC
>NC_142938.1:38669000-38671500 GCF_046866305.1 Octopus bimaculoides
AACGAGTTTGGTCTTCGAGCGACTAGTGATTATTCCTAAAGCGTGAAAACCACTCGTAATTGTGTGTTTTGCTCATGGCAGCGTCCTTGTAAGCTGTTTGAAGCATGACAACTGTTTCGGCCGCTGTTTTCTGCAGCAGAAAACAGAATTTCATGGAACCATGCTATTCCTTCGTTTTAGCCATTGCAAAAATCGACGAACAGGAGAGAAGCATTGCAAAACAAAGACGCACCACGTGGCAATACAACTTCAGTGACGACGCCGATCGGTAGACTGAAGCCTGAGGGTCGCATCAAGTGGCTTCTAGCGGCGGAAGCCTGAACTACTACGGGCTTGTCTCACAGAGAACGTTTCCGGTTACATTTGGATAACCCATCACGATGGGCTTCTTTCAGTTTCCGTCTCTGCCAAATCCACTTACAAGCTTTGCTAGTCCCGAGGCTACAGCAGAAGACACTTGCCCAAGGTATCATGCTGTGGGACTGTACCCGGAACCATGTGGTTGGGAAGCAGGCGCGAGACCAGTAATTTATGAAAGGAAGGTAGGTATTAGTCAAGTACATCGACCTCACTGCTAGACTTGCTCTTTAATTTATCGACTCAGGGATGTAAATCAAAAGTTACTTTGTGGAGATTTGAACTCACAACGCATATGCCGACGCTCTAACGACTTAACCAACATAATAATAATAAAGAATAAAGAATAAGAAACAGATGAATATATATACACCTAAAATACGCGTTTGTGTGTGGGTGGTTGTGTGTCTTGAGAGAATAAGAGAAAGAGAGAAAGTGTGAGAGAGATTGTGAGTGAGGGGGAGTGGGAGAATATGGTAATGAAATGAAATTGTGTAGTGTTGTTATAGTAGAAGAATGTTTAAGAAAGGAAAGAAAAAGGATAATAAAAGACGAAAATATAAGAAAAGAAAATAACAGACAAAAAAGTTACAATAAAAAAGAAAAAGAAAACCGAAAGAAACGAGATGCAGAAAAGTGATGAAACTAATCAACACCATGTTTAGTGTTTCTTTGAATAACTGTTATCTTTTTTATCTTTTATATCTTTTTTTATCTATTATGTTTTTTTTATTGTTATTTCTGTCGTTATGGTCATTCTGTGAATAGATTTCCGCCTCGCAGTTTGACTCGCCTTGCAATTTCGTCTGTTCCCGCCACCTCTTCCATCTCGCTTCCTTACCCCTACCGCTCCCGCTTCACTCCGTCTCCATCCATCCCACCTCCGCTTTTTATAAACGTTTTTCTTTTTATCTTTTGCTTTTTTTTAATGTTTTTTTTAATGTTTTTTTTCTACTCGTTATGTGTGTATCTAACGATCCGGTCACTCTCCTGCGACACCTTTCTCGAAACTCTGCCACCACAATTATGCAGCCTCCCCCTTCTCTTAAATCTCGTATTCCAAACACCACCACCACCACCACCACCACCACCGCCACCAACACCACCACCACCACCACCGCCACCAACACCACCACCACCACCACCACTACCACCACTACTAATACTACTACTACTACTACTGCTGCTGCTGCTGCTGCTGCTGCTGCTAATGCTCCATGGTGCTATATCCATATAATTTCTTTCTCAGTTTTTGAGACGCTAGCGAACAGAATCTCTAATATATCTAAAAAAAAAAAAAATTATTGTAATGAGTTCAAATCCCACCCGGAATCGATTTTATAGTTCATCCTTCAGAGGGCAACAAATGACAATTCTATGTTATTCTTTTCTACTCTAGGAACAAGCCCGAAACTTTTGTAGAGGAGCCAGTCGATTAGATCGACCCAGTACGCAATTGGTACTTAATTTATGGACCTCGAACGGAATTTGAACGCTGAATGTAAAGGCAGACGAAATACTGCGAAGCATTATTGCGCGACATGCTAACGTTTCAGCCAGCACGCCGCCTTAGATAATACCATATCATTAACGAGTTGAAATAGTTGGCTATACACCACCCTAAAATGTGTACCAATGTTAACAACGGCGAGGGCGTGCTTGAAGGGCAATGGTTCGCAGTATCAGTAGGGACTCAGACAAAATGCTCTGTGGTATTTATAAGCCTCTACATACTGAGTTCAAATCTCAAGCAGGATTAATTCTGTTATTCATGCAACTGATTGCAATGAAGAACATTGAAATATAAGGGTCGATATATTAGACTGTACTTCTCCTCAGCTACCCAAAATGCACGTCAATGGTAACTATGTCAAATAATGTTACTCTAAGTCATTCAAACAAGAAACAAAATGGCAAGGTGCATTGAGTTATGTCTCGGTACATTCTCAGTTCAAACCTCGCCGTTGTCGGCTTTGCTAAAGAATAGTATCTGGTTGGATTAAATATGCTTGAACCATTCTGTTAAGATTCAAGGCTACCCAAGAAATCATCATCATTTCTAATTGTTGTTGTTGCTGTTGTTAGGGCAGTAAGCTGGCAGAATCATTAACACACCGGACAAAATGCTTAACGTCATTTCGTC
>NC_142938.1:38679000-38689000 GCF_046866305.1 Octopus bimaculoides
CCCGAAGCTGTAGTAGAATACGCTTGCCCAAGGTGCCACGCAGTGGGACTGAGCTCAGGACCAAGTGGTTGGGAAGCAAGCTTCTTACCACCGCACGCGTCTGTGTGTGTATACATAGTACATGTACATACATATGCATATACATACATAATTTTACATTTTGTAAAAGTCTGCAATCAGAAATTCAATTGTTCAAATTTAGCAAGTCAAAGTTAAACAAATTTAGTTCCTGATACGGAAGCCAGCAAAAGGAGAGGGATATACTGAAACAGCGCTTGTGCGAGGTCAAATAATGGAAATGCAAGCTTGTTTAACAAGTCGTTTGAACATGCCAAGTACACTTTCCAGGCAAGTATACCGGACATATAATACTAGACTCCAATCTATTGGTTACACATGAAATATGCTCACTGAGATACTATAACTGAAGAAAATTCACTAATTTATTCACAAGTTATATATGCGTTTACTAGCAGAGTACCCATCAAAAACGATAATGTTTATCCCTGTTTCATTTCAGTAACTCTTAACCAATTCGCTTTAAGCTTTACATAGTTTGCGTTTCATTGTCACTTCAAGAGTATTCTGCTCGCGCCTTACTTTGATTCTTCTTTTATTTAACTTCGTTTTATTGCATTTCTCCCTGCAATTCACTTCGGTTACTGACTTATTCTGATGATAACCTTCCATCTTATAGTTCAAAATGAAGTACTTCCTCTGGGGCTGAGAATTTCTTCTTCTGTCCGCACAGACTCATTCACATCGCCATTTCCTTATATTAATCGCGCAGTCTGCACATATTTCATTTCATCACGTTACCTTTCTAATCTTCCTACACAATTGTAAAGCTCTAACTTTCTCCTTTCCACACCTTCTCTGTTACTCGCATTATCTTGTCTTCCCTTTCTTTTTTACTACTTCTTCCAGCCCTTGTTATGTTTTACTGGTTACACAGTTGTCTGCCTATATCTCTTGCTGGGTTCCTGCTGTCTGCTTCTCTCTTCTCTAACTCATTGTCATTCTATCAATTTTCTAGCAATCTATCGGTCATTCCTCTCTCTCTTTGTTTTATCTTTCCCGGTATAAACATTGCTTTCGCCTTCAATATTATTTATCACGCTACCTCCCTAATTCGGCCTGTATATTGTTGAGTTTTATCTTTTTTCTACCCCACCACACACACACATACACGCACACACGCACGCAGGCACACACAAACACGCGCACGCACAGTTCTTTGTGTGCATGTGTGTGCGCGTCTGTTTGAAATCGCCTTGGTCTCCTGGCAAAGAAATACGTCGATCAGTTTCACTAGATGTTCTTGAGCGGAATGTTTGCAGAATTAAGAAAACCTTTATTTATAAATTATGTGAAAGCCAGAAAACAGTACAGAACAGGAATGCATTTGCTGCAGAGTTTCCTTTCGTATTACAACAATTTGATTTGAAACCTTTGTTGGTTGGCACCTCGTTTCATCATTGAAAGATCAATAAAATCTACACAAGTCATAACTTGGAGCCGATCGTTCTTCTACTCATCTTAAATTTTGTATTAATGTAAGAAACAATTATCTATATTTTACAGGGTATTCATAAATTATCTTCACAACATCCAGTGTTACATGTGTTGCGTGCCACCAATGGAGACCACATGGATCGGAACAAGTAGTAATCCAAGGGAAGGCGGTGAGCTGGCAGAAACGTTAGCACGCCGGGCGAAATGCTTAGCGGTATTTCGTCTACCGTTATGTTCTGAGTTCAAATTCCGCCGAGGTCGACTTTGCCTTTCATCTTTTCGGGGTCGATTAAATAAGTACCAGTTACGCACTGGGGTCGATATAATCGACTTAATCCGTTTGTCTGTCTTTGTTTGTCCCCTATGTGTATAGCCCCTTGTAGGCAGTAAAGAAATAGGTATTTCGTCTGTCTCTACGTTGAGTTCAAATTCCGCCGAGGTTGACTTTGCCTTTTATCCTTTCGGGGTCGATAAATTAAGTACTAGTTGCGTACTGGGGTCGATCTAATCAACTGGCCCTCTCTCCCAAAATTTCGGGCCTTGTGCCTAAAGTAGAAAAGTAGTCATCCAAGGAAGCTAGGTCCGGAATGCTGGGCGTGGCATCAGTTCGATTCCCTTAAATTCTTGGTGTTTATTCCGGATTGTTCGACCAATATAAGCTTTGAGTTACCTTACTGTAGAAGAGCTCACTTTCTGTTAAGCAATGCCAGGTATTTTTGCCGCACAATGGCATACATCCGCTTCAGGTAGTCGGAGTACAAGCTAGCATCGATGGTTCGATCGTCCAGAACGAACTCGTTGTGAATTATCCCCTCATAGTTCTATCACACGCAGAGCATCACCTTGTGTTGAAAACATTCCTGCTTGGTGACAGGTTCCGGAAGCTGCCCTAGCTTAACCCTAGCTTCCACGTTAGAATTGTGGAAAAAAAATCTCCCTCGGATTGTTACTTGTTCCGATCCATGGCTAACTTCCTGCCCTCGCGACGATTCATCAATCAAAAGGAGGTGGAAGCTTCAGTGTAGGAGTTCTACGCCTCGGAGTACAAGAACTGGTATTAGCTTGGGATCAACGAACAGGCAGAATGGTGGCTTCAGACGGTGCAACACAATGGCCTCTACTTAGAAAGATGGCCTGCTTTTATTGTAGCTTGACGAATAAAACAAATAAGTTAACAAAATATTGCATAACTTTTGTCTCAACACAATAATTTGAAATCTAGTTTCGCAGGCTCGACCACCACCGAGCTACCATCTTTAAGGACAACAGAAAGGCGAAACTATAACAGTTTAGAATTTCTTTCCCTTTCTGGGTCTTTTTTTTTTTTTTTGCTGAAATAGCTTGCGTTCAAATCCCGTCGGGATTCCCTTTACGTTTCATCACCACCGAACTAAAAGTGAATGCGTTGCAGGTACTTACCGGCATCTTAGTGTAAAGGTGAGATCATGTGAGAAAGTGAAACATTTTGTGGTTGCTACTTTGGTTACAAGGGCAATGGAAGCAAAAAGAGAAAGTATAGTAATAAAAGGACAACTTAAAAAACAATGGTGATGTAGTAACGAGACAGTTTCATTTCACCACGTCTTCAATTTTATTTATCTATTTATTTGTTTATTTATTTATTTATTATGTTAATCGTATAGAATAGATAGAAATAAATGGGGGAAAAATTAGATTTCGAGATGAGACTATCTGTAATAGGAAACCGCCCGTGTATGTATAGGTGTATGTATGTGTGTACGCTCATACTCATATGCACGCGCGCACATATGATCGTGGATATAAACATACATTTACACACACACAGACACACACACACATATATGTATATAGATATGAACATCGCTCTTGGCCTCTATCTCAAGTGGTCTGTCTCGATTTTGTAAGCCGAGGAGGGACGGTAATTTCTGTTGAAGGGGTCCAACAGAAAGTGGCGTGCAGAACTAACAGGCAAATGAGGAGGAGCGCTTAAGGACTTAAGCAAAATCAGCGGTGTTCGACCGTTGTTTGTTTTTTTGTTTGGCGAAACGTTGGGCGCCTCTCAAGTAGGCATACTGAAGCTCTGTTGTTTAGAGTACAAGTGGTGGAGCTCCATCGACGGCCATTGAAAACGTTCTTACCGTGTCTCATGCTGGCAAAGGCTTAGAAATATGTTTCCAGCTTACAGTACTAATCAGCTTTATCACATTTTTTTAAGAAAAAAAAAACACTTTTTGTACCTATATTTTTTATATTTATTCTTGAAATTATTTCCTTTCTTTACCATTATGTGAAAGTTAGTGAGAGCATAGTGCGTTAATAAGAAAAAACGATGATGATGATGATATTATTATTATTGTTATTATCATCATTGATTCAAGAATAAAGATTCGGGAATAAATTGCAACCTGAGTGAAAAACAATAGCAGAGAGTAATGTAAAATGTGCTCCCTCCCGTCTTAAACAAAGAAGTCAGAGTATAAGTGCAAAGAACTGCGAAGTGCAGCGAAAAAGGCTCAGTGAATTGAAGAAAAAGATGTAGTGCTCCATGTATATGTGTGATTATATATACATATACACACACACACACACATACACATATATACGTGGGCGTGTGTTTGTGTTTGTGTGTGTTTCTGTGAGTGTTTGTGCGTGAGAGTGAGTGAGTATGCATGTTGAGAGGGAGAGAGAGAAACAGAGGGAGAGAGAGAGACAGAGAGTCAGTCAGACAGACAGATAGATGGAGTGAAAATGTGCGATTAATATATGAGGAAGGTCACAATGGAAGCCAATAAAACGCAAGAAGAAAAAAGAGTATTAAATTGGATGTCTATTACATTGGGGTTTCGTTGAGGCTGTAGCCTGAGGGCTCATTTCAATGTGTTTGTTACACAGGCGTTACAGATGGGCAGCGTAAGAACGAAAGTTCGCTCGTCTTCGCCTTGGATCTTTTGCGTACAATTGGCTACAAGAGTTTGGTTATAATTCTTATAGTGCTTCTTCGACCCCTGAAAGTTGAAAATGTCAGTAGACCTCGCGCAGTGTAATTAAATGATCTACTTCTAAATTAATGGCTTTTATTGGTTAAACATAAACGGTATATATATCTTAAATGCAGTGAACGAAGATATATTTTGACCTTCAGTTTTACTATGCCCGTGTCTTTACATAGATCTATACTTTGTTCCAAGATACAACTTACAGATCCTCTGGGATGTATCATCATTGATGTTTCTGGGGTCTTAGGTGGTTTCGAGTATTTCAGCATCCGCCTTCGTCGTTCAGTTTACTCAGCCGGGGCCAATCAAATCCCAGCTTGCTTATCATGTGCCGCAAATCACTGCTCTTTCCTCCTTATTCAAAGCTACCTTGTGGATTCGTTTGCAGCTCCGGTAATTAAATTACAACGAATCAAATTCAAAGATAAGTCAACGTATAAGTTCACAAGGGCCTAAACTCTTCTTTGACAGACCTTAAGACCTTTTTTGTTTTGTTAGTCCGGTACAAGTAAACGTGAACACGTTTGAGTCACGTTTCACCATTAAAAAAAAAAGAACTTATTGGTTTAAATAAAGACTGAAGAGAAAACTAAATGTTAGTAGATAAACTCTCGTTGCTCGTCGATAAATATTTTAATTAGTTAGGAATTTATCTCAGCTAGCCTAGAAATTAAATTAACTGGTCGAAACGTTTAGCGTGGTTATCGTAGCAACTCGATAAAATATCATAAGCTGATGAAAATAATTTAGCTAGCCGAGGTATTATTTTAGCTTCGTGAAACAGTACCTTAGTTAAGAAATTATCATGGGTAGTCAAGAAATTATATTAATACACTCTCTTCAGTCTGACAATAAGTTATCTTTTCTCGTTGTAGAATAATCTTTAACGAGCCGATATCACAGCTAGCTGAAATATTACTTTAACTACATGATAAAATAGCTTAGGTAACCGAAAAAAATCATGATTGCTGGCCGAGAAATAATTTTAGCAAGGCGAAAAATTATCTTGATCCTTTCCTTATCCTGATGAAGGGCTAATGTCCGAAAGGTTACACCTTTTCCCTTCCTTCTTTTAAGCTTTAAGTTAGTACAATATTTTCTGGCAGAAACGTTAGCACTCCGGGCGAAATTCTTAGCGGTATTTCGTCTGTTTTTACGTTCTGAGTTCAAATTCCACCGAGGACGACTTTGCCTTTCATCCTTTCGGGGTCGATAGATTAAGTACCAGTCGCGTAATGGGTTGATATAATCGACTGCCCCACCTCTCCCCCCAAAATTTCAGGCCTTGTGCCTTGAGTAGAAAAGAATATTTGCTCCGTCTTGTCATTCCCGTATCGTATTCTTTCTTGTTCTTTTTGTTCACCAGTGATACACAGGACATAGATATCTGGCATTCATGCATCATATACGTCACACGTTCCCAATTTTATCAATCACCAAATCAACTTGGAAAACTTGATATTACTCAGAATGTATGAAACGAGGTCTAACTCAAAGTCTAAAAACAAGTATGGACGTTTAGAACAAACTTATGATAATGCTTTCGACAGGCGAAGGATTAACTAGCGAAGAAGTTATTTTTAGCCGTCGAGGAGTAATTATTTTAGGTTAGAGACTATTTCAAGTATTTGGGAAATACTCTTAACTAGCCGAGAGGTTAAAATCTGGTGGAAAGTATATCTTCTCTAGCCGACAAATTTCCATAGAATTATCTCTTCTTCCACTCTACTTAACCACAATGAACATATAAATTGAAATAAAAATTAATTTTACAAGCGTTGCCACTTCATGCCGCAATGGCAAATGTTTATTCTTTTCAAACTTCCACGTGGTTTGCGACCTATCAAAAAGAATGAAAATAAAGAAACTGCAAGAGGCCAATAAAGATACATAAATTTGTTTGGTCGAGGATATGCAAATTAGAGAATAGAAGCTCTTGTGAAGAACAGCAACCAGCAGCTGAAAACTTGTCAAAGGGGAGAAAAGTAGGTTGCGTCAGACCGGATACTTTTTTGATGAGGAGAGTAGTAAGGGAAGAGATAAGTGGACGGAGAACAGAACGTTACATGAGTCGTGGTATTGAGGGTGTTATTAAAGACAGTGATGGTGTTAAGAGTAAATGTGGTGATGCTGTTGATGGTAAAGCATGAGATGGTGGCAGTGGCGGTGTTGGATGGTATTTGTGATGGCAGTTTTGGTAGTGGTGCATATGAAGATGGTGGAAGGGGTTGTGGTAGAGACAACGTTCTTGCTCGTGGTGGTATTGATAGCTGTGATAGTGTTGATGTTAGTGTTGGTGTTCGCGTGAGTGTTTGTGATGATGGTGGTGGTGTTATTGATGATGTTGATGGGAATGGTTGTATTAATTGTGGTTATGGTCGTGCTGTTGGTGGGGGTGCGTATGATGGCGCTACTATAAATGATAGTGTGGCTGGAAGTGGGATCATGCCAATGACCGTATTGACGGAATAGTCACGCTTTCTAATCATAGGTTTGCTCTTTCAGTTAATTTAGGGCAACATAACACCTCAGTAAACAACACAATTGTGGGAATCGAGACATTACAAAAAAGACCGTTTCGGAAGATAAAAGGACATAGACTGAGAAGTAATATCGGGTTAGTAAGAAGTTTTCGTGCATTCTTTTATTCTTTTATTTGTTTCAGTCATATGATTGCAACCATACTGGAGCACCGCATTGAATGGTTTTTAGTTGAACAAATCGGCCCCCATGACTTATTTCTAAAGCCTAGTACTTATTCTATCGGTCTCTTTGCCGAAATGCTAAGTTACGGGGACGTAAACACACCAACACTGGTCGTCAAGCGGTGATGTGAGACAAACACTGAACAGAGACACACACAAATACACACACAAATACACACACACACACACACACGCGCGCAGATACACACACACACACACACACACACATATGTATAATATATACGACGGGCTTCTTTCAGTGTCCATCTACCAAGTCCATTCACAAGAAGTTGGTCAGCCTGAAGCTATAGTAGAAGACATTTGCCCTAGGTACCACGCAGTGGGACTGAACCACAGACCATGTGGTTGAGAAGCTAGCTTCCTGGATCTTATATTATATCAATATTGAAGATGTTACTTTAAATATACGTAGACATACATTCACACGTTTTATACGATTATTTCTCACACACACACACACACACACACACACACACACACACACACACACACTTACTCACTCACAAATGCACACACTCATGTGTATTCGAGGAGTTTGCTAGCGGATAGTAAAACAGAGTTAAAGTTACGGGGTGGCACCGCTCGGCTGTGATGTGTATAAATACAAGGTTTTTACCAGTTCAAATATGCTTGGGGCATATTCAAAACAGTAAGAAAGCCATTCACAGCGTTTTGTCACGAAGAAAGTTTATTGCTGTAGATAAATTATGTAAATACACCAAAATCAGCTTGCACCTATCCTGACTGTGGGATGCAAGCATTTCGGAGCGGTTAACTCCTCTTCAGTAACAGAAATCGGACAGAGAGCCACTACAATGCCAGTTGGAAATAAAGGAAACAAAACGCCGATCACGAAAAACCTCTTTATATTTTAATAGTTTCAACTCTCAAAAGAATTCATGAAAATATGATGAATAAATTCACTTGTGATCAGTATACCGTTCTCCCTTTGATGGGGTCGGGTTAAACAATTAGCGTCGGACAGATTTTGTATGGTATTGATACGCACATTTAAAACGGTGATACATTATGGATTGTGTTCTTAAGCATCAAATTATCAATAAATTGTGCTTCGGTTTTATTAGTAGCTGTAATGGCCTGAATATGATATCTCCCCAAATGCTTTCTAAAGTTTCTATCCAATGGGTTTTCAACCCAGTATTTACGTGTTATTACTTATAGCTTTGTCTGCTACGAGGTCCACCGCCCCTAAAAAGAATACACACACACACACACGCACACACACATATTTACACATATATACAAACGTACGTACACACACGCACGCGCGCGCGCACGCACACACACACACACACACACACGAAAAAATTAAATAAGACAAACGCAGATTATTTTAAAGATTTCTTTTTCGAAAATATAAAGTTGATGGATGTTATGATAAACATTTATGAATTAAAAATACTATTAATGATAAATATCTTTAAAAAAAAACTCTGAAGTTAAAAAAATATAATTACGCATTTATTAATAATTAATTATGCATTAATTTGATAATTCACATCGTCAGCTTCAGTCTGTGTGATATTTGAACAAAATGAAATAATTTAACATAACTTTCGTGCGCCCAAATAAACAAATAATAAAGTTTTAAAAATACTTATAAATTGACAATTGAAAAATCACACTATTTCTAGTTTACCTTTAGCGGGATGTTTATCCAAAATGAAGAATAGCTGTATGTTGGGAGGGAAGAACAAATAAGGCATCTCTTCCAAGTTTTTCAGAAACACTTTCTTCTCCAGGATCTTCAGTTAATGAAAAGAAACAGCAAAAGTAGAAGTTTCTTGGGTAGTTTTTTTAAAGAATGTATCCAATGTGGAATACCCTTTTTCTCTGAACAGCTTGCAATTACTGCAGCACTTTATAAGAAAAAATTTTCCCATGGATACTTTCTTTAAAAAAGAAAGCGTGGTATGTTCTCAAAGCATCCTTGAGCTCACGCCAGAAACAAAATACTTTTTCAGCTTTTCTTCTGATATAATTGTTTTTTCGTTTTGATTTTCTCCCTTAGAGTTCAGTCTTTCTTGCGAGTATTCAACTTCTTTTTAGTGTAGCTCTTTCGGATCATTGATGAATAAATCTCTTTTCTGCTTCTCAAGTGAATAATTTCACTTCGTCTGATAAAAACAAAAATTTCTTCAGTTTTTCAAAATCATGACGTTAGATGTTTTTATAGATAAACACATGATTGACGGTTAAAACTCGAAAAATCTATCAGAAATGGTGCAACTGAAACTAATGTAAAAGGCTAAAACTCCTTAAGAATGCATGCCAATATCTAGCTTTCTACGAGTACATATGATCTTCCTAAGCTTTGTCTCCAGAATATGATAGATAGAAAAAGAAACTAAAGATGTCTGAACTGACTACAACGTTCTCAATGTCAGCCATGAACAGAACTCAATACAATGACAGCGAGTAGAGATGGATGGAGTAATTATGCAGTAGACCCGGTTAGATAACGCGCGTGTGTGTATGTGGGTGTGTGTGTGCGTGTATGTGCGCGCGCGCGTGCGAGTGTGCGTATTTGTGTGAGTGTATGTTTGTATTTGTGTGAGCGTTTGTGTGTGTGTGTGTGTGTGTGTGAGAGTTGGTTGGGTTAAGAACTCATTTCGCAAACACTTAGTTCCATTTTCGGTCTTAACGCTTCCCAAACATTTCCCTCCGTTTCCTATGGTCGTGTGTGTGTCGGGGGGGGGGGATGTGTGTGTGCATGTACCTGCATGACCCTATGTATACCTAGATCAGTGTTTATTTGCC
>NC_142938.1:38694000-38704000 GCF_046866305.1 Octopus bimaculoides
GAGTAAATATATATATATATATATATATATATATATATATATATATATATATATATATATATATATATATATATTTATATATATATATTTATATATATATATATTTATATATATATTTATATATATATTTATATATATATACATGTGTGTGTGTGTGTGTGTGTGCGTGCGTGTATGTATGTAAGTATTTACACATATTTTCTTATACACATACATATAGATACATGCACACACACGCAAATGCGTGCATGTGCATACATATACCTACGTACAAATGATCGAAAATGTATAACTCAGATTTATGATTAGTGATTATATATTTCAGCCTCCAATAAATAAAATATATCTCAGCATTCCGTTATAAGCACTAAATATTCATATGATATACATTTATATACATACATACGTAATATCTATTGAGGCGCAGGAGTGGCTGTGTGTTAAGAAGCTTGCTTCCCAACCACATGGTTCCGAATTCAGTCCTACTATGTAGCACCTTGGTTAAACGTCTTCTACCATAGCCTCGGGCCGACCAAAGCCTTGTGAATGGATTTGGTAGACGGAAACTGAAAGAAACCCATCTTATATATATATATATATATATATATATATATATATATGTATGTATGTGTGTGTCGTATAACTGGTGTGTAGCTTACGTATATGTTTACTAACGCTGTAACGTTGCTACTTTCTTTGGTATGATATTTCTTTGATAAATATTTACATTGATTGTATCCTGAACTTCAGAAGAAAGCTGATGATGTATTTCTCTACAGTTGTGGAAGGAATATATATATATTGTGCATGTCTTTATTTAAAAATACCACACGTTGGTTTGGTTCTATCTTTTCTTCTGCCATCTTAGGATTCTGTCCGAGTAACGACTCGGTAAAAACATACAATATGCATTGAATATACACTCCAGCATGCATATTACTCCAACACAAATGGGAATTACTTAGAAAAATTACCCAGAAAAGCAGTGTATGTAAAAGCTTAAAATTAAAGTGGACCTCAGCGTATCTCATATTTGAAATTGCGTCCTGAATGATGGATGTTAATCATGTTAAAAATGACTGGAAAGACGACTCGAAAAGTTTAATGAATAAACATTAATTAGATACAAATCGTGACTGAAGTGTGACTTTTATCAGTAAGGTGACAACACCAAACATGTTTCGTACTTCTTAACCCTTATCAAAGAAACATAGACTAATAGTTACGGCACGCTTTAGATTGACGTCATTGAAATAGGTTCTATGTGAATGGACGCCCAGTGATATAACAACTTGAAAGAAAATGATTGCCCTGGCTAAATGGGGACTAGATAATGAAGTAGGTACTTGCGTTCTTAATGTAGTGAGCCAGTTAGTAAGTTAATTGGAATTCAAACTTGAGAAGGATCAATACCTAAATGGATAATTATGGTCAAAGAAGTCTCAAAATGTACATATACACACAAAAGCATATGTATACTTACATACATACATACATACATACATACATAAATACATACATACATAATACACACACACGCATGCACATGCACGCATACACACATATACACACAAGAACATACATATCTTCGTTAATCTTTTGCTTGTCTCAGTCTTTAGACCGCGGCCATGCTGGGGTGCCACTTTAAAGAACTTTTAGTTGAATGTATCGACCCCAGTACTTGTTTTATTGAAGTCATTTGCCGGACCGCTAAGTTACGGGTATATATAAACACACCAGCACCGATTGTCAAGCAGTGCTGGGAGACAGACACAAAGACAATCACATTGATAGATGTATATATA
Organism: Octopus bimaculoides; assembly: GCF_046866305.1. Taxonomy (NCBI): domain Eukaryota; kingdom Metazoa; phylum Mollusca; class Cephalopoda; order Octopoda; family Octopodidae; genus Octopus; species Octopus bimaculoides. The sequence continues at coordinate 38,695,806 of NC_142938.1, forward strand.
TACATATACATATATGCAACAGGCTTCATTCAGTTTCTGAGGATATAGGAGAAGTCTCTTGCCTCAGTTGCCACGCAGTGAGGCTGAACCCCGAAGCAAGTTTATTATCACACAGCTACGCCTTCACCCCATACAGTATCTATCTGTCTGTCTGTCTGTCACTGTGTCTGATTATCTATCTATCTATCTATCTATCTATCTATCTATCTATCTATCTATCTATCTATCTATCTATGTGTGGGTGTGCGTGTGTGTGTGGGGGGGGGTGTTGCTACTAATAGTGAATAGTGAACAGTGAATAGTGAAAATGAATTTGATAGGGGTTGCATTAGCGGTGGTTGGTGCGGATGATGATGACGATGATGATGATATTGATAACAAGGAAGAGGTCGACGAAGAGAAAGTCAAGGATCACGACAACGTTAACCAAGATGCCGAGGAGCGAGCCAACTCTTTCGATGATAATCACTGAAATAGGGATCCCAGTGATGACGATCATGATGGTGAGCGAGGATGGAAACCATCCAAAACTTTATAGACCAATGTTATGTTTAACTGATTCGCGTCCTGCTATTGAAATGTAATTATTTCATTGACTCCTGTACGAGATTATCTGAACTGAGAGCGTATACGGGCGAAAGTAATCACCTTAACGCATTTAGATAGGCGCTTTATCTTGTCTCTCAGTGAACTGTACCGATATTCTGCCATTGCACAATCGGATAAAATCAAGTATTTACTACATTGTCTTTGCTTCTCTCTCTCTCTCTCTCTCTTCACACCTCTATCTTTTTCATTTTCTCTGAACTCGCTGTTACTCATCGCAGAACTCCTCCCTGAAACCAATTTTCTTTTACTCTTTGTACGTACACATAGGCGCAGGAGTGGCTGTGTGATAAGTAGCTTGCTTACCAACCACATGGTTCAGGGTTCAGTCCCACTGCGTGGCCCTTTGAGCAGGTGTCTTCTACGATAGCCTCGGGCCGACCAAAGCCTCGTGAGTGGATTTGGTAGACGGAAACTGAAAGAAGCCCGTAGTATATATATATATATATATATATATATATATATATATATATATATATATATATGTATGTATATGTTTGTGTGTCTGTGTTTGACCCCTCAACATCGCTTGACAACCGATGTTGGTGTGTTTAGGTCCCCGTCACTTAACGGTTCAGCAATAGAGATCGATAGAATAAGTACTAGGCTTACAAAGTCCTGGGGTCGATTTGCTCGACTAAAGGTGGTGCTCCAGCATGGCCGCAGTCAAATGACTAAAAAAAAATTTCATCTGCTACTTTTGCCCTCTCCTTTCTCGCTGTTTTCATTACCTCCTATCCTCACACACCTCTTCCTGTGACTACTCTCCATTTTCTGTGCTCTAGCTTATCTGCTTTATACTCCACATTCTTCTTATCACTTCAAGTACTCATCATACTTATATTCTTCTACATTCCCTACTTCTTCAGCTTTCCTCACCCAGTAGACTTCATACCACAGTCTTCTCATACCAATACTCTTCTCCTCACACCTCTTCTTTTCTCCTCTCATCTCTACCCTTCCCCTCACATCAATGCATTTCTTCTCATACTTGCTCTGCTCTCCTCACTTAAATACTCTACCCCTCACACCTGTTCTTTTCGCCTCACGTCAGTACTCTTCTTTTCACACCTGTAATATTCTCCTAACAACATTCTTCTCCTCATACCTGTACTCCTTTCTTTACACTTGTACTCTTCACACCTTTACTTTTATCTTCCTACCTATACTTTTATCCTCGTACCTGTACTATTTTATTCACATTTGTTCTCTTCTTCTCATACTTGTACTTTTCTCCTCACGCCAATACTTTCCTCTTTACGCCTGTATCCTCCTCTTTATATGTGTACTCTTGTCCTCACACCTGTACTCTTCTATCCGCACCTGTTCCTTTCTCTTCACATCCGTATCCTTCTCCTCCCACCTGTATTCTTCTCTTTGGTTTCTCTGTTTTCTTGTCCTTACGTCTTCACCCACTACCTTCTCACACTTTTCCCTTCTACTGCCCTCCTTGTCACAGTTTACGTACGTCTCACTCTACTACCAACACCTCCTTCGCCCGTTATTTCTCCTTTTCATGTCCCTTTTCTTTCTGATCTGTTTACAGTCCAGTCATGCCTTTTCCACCATCGCCAATACAAGCACCAACATCAAAAATCCGACAACACACTAGCGATGTTGATGAAGTCACCAATATCACTGTTAGATTATGACAACACTAATTCCCACAGCAGATTCAGTCAAACGCATACACGTATGTACACACACAAATACACACACATACACATACACACACACATATACACACACGCACAGAGGCGTACACATACTCGCGTAATCACGCGCACATCATACGCACACATACACACACACATATATGCGTATATATATATACGTTTGTGGTGCACATTTTCACGTCCACCACAAACGCAATCTTACACTCTGACACTTAACTGTGCTGCCGTCAGTTGTGTGTCGTCAGATGCAAATCGTTATTAAACGCCACATTAAGCAGGCCACACATCGATTAAATAAGGAGCTATCAATGACATAGGGGAAGAAAGGGCCGGGAGAGGAAGTCGAGGTGGAAGATGGATTCCGCAGCAAATAGAAAAAGAAAAGAAGAACACTGATAGGTATGTCGATATATAGAAGGGGAGAGAGAAAAGTAGAGATTTATGGCGAAAAGAGTGAGACAAAATGAAGCAACGAGGGACTGGAGGGCTGGAGGCGTAACGTTAAGTCGGAAAATAGAAGTTTGTTGGATTTAATAGATATTCATGTGCACTTTTATGTGTGTGTGAGAACGTGTTTATATATGTATGTACACACAAACACACAGACATACACTCATATATATATATGTATGCGTATATGTGTGTGTATATTTGTATATATATATATATATATATATATATATATATGTATATATATTTATATATATTTATATATGTATGTATATATATACATATATATATATATATATATATATATATATATATATATATATATATACACACATATATATTCTTTTATTTGTTTCAGTCATTTGACTGCGGCCATGCTGGAGCACCGCCTTTTAAGTCGAACAAATCGACCCCGGGACTTATACTTTGTAAGCCTAGTACTTATTCTATAGGTCACTTTTGCCGAACCGCTAAGTTACGGGGACGTTAATACACCAACATCGGTTGTCAAGCGATGAAGGGGGACTAACACAGAAACACAAACATACACTCACACATACACGCACACACACATACACAAACACACACATCTATATATATATATACGTCGGGCTTCTTTCAGTTTCCATCAACCAAATCCATCCACAATGCTTTGGTCGGGCCGAGGCTATATTAGAAGATACTCGCCCAAGGTGCCACGCAGTGGGACTGAACCGAGAACCTTGTGGTTGGTAAGCAAGCTACTTACTACACAGCCACTCCTGCGCCAAACAAAATGGAATTCATGAGACTATTCAGAACCACTACGATTCTTTCAGCTCACATACACCGATAGCTTTCAAGTGAGATGCTGTACATCTTAAATTTTGTAAAAATTATTGAAAAGACGATTGTGCTCAGTTTTTTTTTTTTTTTTTTTTTGTCAAACTTTACAAATTGTCCTTGCAGATCCTTTGAAGCAATAGAGTTCACAGACCCATCATCAACACTCCTAAACTTTCGTAATTCCATCTCCTAGAACGAGTGATAGTGACGTATTGCTACTTCTTTAATAAACTATATCATAAATTCTCTTTATTGTACGCACAAGGCCTAACATTTTGCTAGTTGATGTAATTTTGTCGGAAAAAAAACCGCTAAGCATTTTGTCTGGTATGTTAACGATTCTCTCACCCCGTCGCCTGAGACTATATTATAAATTAACTGGATAGTTTGTAAACACGATAAATACCTAGAATGCGTCTCTTTGGACAGAAGATAGATTTTCTTTCTTCGATGAATGTCTATGAAGAATAGAAACTAGCCCGATCGATTGGAATATTTCTGCCGATGGGAAGATAAAATCTTTGGTGTAACTACTTTGTTTAGTGCTTAAAATAAAAATTCTATTTTTCGATGAACGAAAGTACACTTTACATTTCAAATACATATATATATATATATATATATATATATATATATATATATATATATATATATACATATATACACAAGCACACTATTACATACACATTGCGAGTGATAATATCCGTTTTAATGGAATTTCTGGGCTTTCTATAATTTTAACTTTTAATTTCAAGGCTTCAGTGCTATTGGCATGTGATGATTTTGTTTGAGATTTGGTGTTTGCGTTTGTGGTTCGTAAACTAAAAGCAAGTGTAAACATAATGGGCCTATTGTGATGATATTTGACCACTGCACCTTGTCTAACAATTTCCAGAAAGTGTTTTAAAATACTTGACACCATCGGATTGAATGGTACTGCCCTGGTGTCGAAACAGTATATCTGTGAGGCAGCTGGAGATGGGATAAGTTTGATGTGCTTGATAATCGGTACGTGTTGTTGACTGTGAAACCTTTTGTATCTTGTGTTCTTGTTAGTTTCTAATTTCTACTTCATTGAGATTTTTAAAATCTAGTAAGGGTTACAAATGTTTAGAAGTTTATGGCTAACGGATGTTTTGTTGCGTAAATAGATTCTACGTGTATGTACAAACACACTCCCTTACACACACACATGTACGTACGTACATACATACATACATACATACATACATACATACATACATACATACATACATACACATATATGTGTCTGTGTCTGTGTAAGTATGTATTTCTCTAGAAACATGTTATATTGAAGGCGTGAGATGTTTTCAATGTTGGACTTCAATAATTTTGATAAAACATTTCCTTTCTTACTTTCTTCTCAGTGCTTCATACTTAGGAACATCATCGCTCCAAGGACCACTGGTAAGACATAGTTAGCCTATCTTCAGAAGAGCATTATAAATGTGCGATGTTGTGATGTGTTGTAGTAGACAAAAACAGAATCATAGGAATAATGTCATCAACGGATTTAAAAGTGTTTAAAAGATAATTTTGGATCACTTTTTTCTTTTTCTTTTTCTTTTTTTGTGTGTGTCTTATCTTTTGAGTATTGAATTTTGTTGTATTTTGCTATGAATAAAGCTTCCACAATTGAATTTCTAGTTTTCTTCTTTTGTAGAATTCTATACGGCACAATAGTTTTATCAACTACGGATTCCGTGAACTACTTCTTATAAGTGCATAATCAACCAACGGGTGAGTGAGTCAGAGAATGAGGAACTGGTGATATTATGAGACATGCAAATAAGGCGGTGAGCTGGCAGAATCGTTAGCACACCGGGCAAAATGCTCAGCGGTATTTCACCTGTCGCTACGTTCTGAGTTCAAATTTCGCCGAGGTAAACTTTGCCTTTCATTCTTTCGGGATCAATTAATTAAATACCAGTGAAGCACTAGTTCTCTCCCACAAAATTTCAGGCCTCGTGCTTATAGTAGAAAGAATTATGATACATGCAAATTCACTGGGATTCACTGGGAAAGGGAAGTTAAAGAAAAACCGAGATTTTATTCCAAGGAAAGAAATATCGCCTAATTGATATGTTAATTCTATCAGACAATAATGGTACATCGCTAAAAGATCTGGAAATAAAGATCACAAGAATGTAATGACTGAAAAGAGAAATAATCTCAGTAATGATTGGTGGATTGTAAATCATTACAAAAACATACAAATAATATATAAACAACGCTCCGGTTCTTACGTATATGTACAGTATTCAGATATCAGCACTACAAGTCTCTGCACGCATATTTCTTAGAGTGTTTTCAGTATGATAGAAATTGCTATAACAACAACAACAAAAAATCCTTGCGCATAGAGAAATTATAACCAACAGGCCTGGAAAACGACATTATACAAAATGAATAAAAGACTTTCTTATCGAGAGGACAGATACCCAAGTACCTGCTAGCCAATGAAACAAACCCACAGATCCAAGATTATTCTGACTACTATACGCCAGTTTTCTCTTTGAGTTGTGTTCTCTGGCCCACAAATGCATGCAGAGAGTTGGCCTATCCAAATGGGCTATTCAGGCCACTCTCACCTTTCATGAAATTTGCCGGAGAGCATTCTCCCCCTCACCCATCTCGATAAGAAATAGAGAACTTATACAAATATAAATAAATATCCTTTAAAAGAAATAACCAGAAAGCGTGATATGAAAATAGAAACAATGTCTTAATAGTAATATTGGGAATAGCTTTAAAAAATATGCGTAAAGAAGTACACAACCAAAACAACCCCAGGAAATACAAGTACACATCACACATAGAACATGATACAACTGGCAACTGTTCACACACACATGCGCACACGCACATAAACACACTCATACACACACACGTGCATACACACACGTACATGCATACACACACTCATAAACACATACACACACTCATACATGTATGTTGCGTAAATTTAGAGTGAGGGCCACCATTAATTCGACAAACTTCATGGCCGCATAAAAAGAGTCTTCAGGGTTGTTCTGTTGACCCTGTGCTTTGTGAGATTTTACCCGAATAAAATTCGCTCACCGTCACCATCACCATCACCACAATCTTCACCATTACCAAGAACAATCAACACATTTAACTACTTATTCATTAAACCAACTGTAAAAAAATCAATCAAGTCAACTAACCAGTCATTCATCACACATCTATCTAATCGACCAGAAACTCACACAACTCCTCACTAATGCCAACTATTTAATTACTCACCCAACGATCTAAATTATCCAATCAAGAAACTAATCATCAGCCTTCCTTACATTTAATCCATACATCCAGTCATCTAGTCGGTCAACCACCCAACCAACCAACCAACCGCTCCGCCAAACACCCAGTCAGCCAGCCAGACACTCAACTGGTTAACTCTCACCATTCTGTGTGTCATGTGTGTCGGTAAAATTACTTACTTTCAGTATGATCGGTGTTTTAATTTCCAACATCACTCTGTCCTATTATCGCTGACATGACGGTCGGGTCTGTTCTGTGTTTGTCACGGAAAACAACGACCGATCATTCTTAGACCAATACACGTCTCAAGCATGTCAGATGAGAATACTGCTTTACACTTTACATCATAATACAACACAACACAACGCACCAAATTATAAAATACACACTACATTACACTGGCACAACACACCAAATATCACTGCATCACATCATAGTACAATAACACCAAACTATAATGCAATGCGATACAATGTTCTATAACTCACTGTGCTATTAAATACAATGCACTACGCCGCATTGCAACAAACATGAGCTATGGCTGGAACCTGTATGTGATTGTTCAACTTGAGAGAAATAGCAGCCAAACCACACCAATAACAGAATTACATAATGTAATCCTAAATAGCTCTACAAAGATAGGTAATCATAGTTGGACAGGCTTGATAATAGGCTTGCTCAATCAGGGTTGACCTTGGACTAAACACAACACAATACACGACAACCTAGCAGAAAAATACAACACAGTACACAACCTAGCAGAAAAGCATACCGCATTGTTTAATATCATAACACAACGTATAACACTGTTAAACGATGCACTACATTGTTCCACCCTCTAATAACACATTGTAGTGCACTGTTACACAACCTTTCAGATCACCTCACACCCTCACACTGTATGTTGCGTTGAGTCAAAAAATTTTCAGTATTTTGGTAATTTATTTGCTTTATTTTTCAAGCAGACTCGCAACGCTTCAACAAGCAAGAGTAGGTGGAAGCTTCAGTGACAAGAAGAAATGGTATCAGCGTAGAATCAAAGAACTGGCAGAAAGGTGGCTTCAGACGGTTGCAACACGATGACCGCTACAAAACTATTTTTAAACCACCGTTTGAAAATTATTCAACTTCGAAACCAAGGTGTGTTTAATCAATACGAGATACAGTATATTGCACGATATTGCACTGTTAACAGTATTTCCAGATTTTGAAAGCCGAATAAGAAGTTTGGCATTGTTTGTCATTGCCAATGGCAAGTGAACGACTTATCTGGTTGTAACTGATTTTTCTGGACTGTGATCTTAGAGCTTGAGAAGGAGAACCACTCTACAT
>NC_142938.1:38709000-38714000 GCF_046866305.1 Octopus bimaculoides
CATACGTTAAGATTACCAGCATTCTCTCACACACACGCACCCTCGTTTTGGGATCACTACTACTTTGTTATCTCCCCTTCTTCTTAACTCTCCTGTGTGACCCTTCTGTCCGGCATTCACCATGATAGATCACTGACCACTACACACATTTTTTTTTCTCCTTGTTTCTTTCTGTTCCTTTCTGTTGCAGAGCGTAGGCTCGAAACGTTAAATACTTTCTCTATTCCCGAGCGTTATACTAATACACCCATTGGCTGTCTACACCACCTGTCTTCGTCTGTTGTTTTTTCGTGAATTCTCCCTATATATATATATATATATATATATATATATATATATATATATATATATATACATACACATATATATATATATATATATAAGTATGAATATATGTTCTTATATATACAAACATACGCACATACGTATTCATTTATAAATATTACACACACAAATTATTTTAAGACATAGAAATATATGACGCTATGTATCTTCAAAAGTGTAGGCTACACACATGTACACTTCTGTAACTGAAATATTTGATAAGGACAAATCATTTCAGGGTCTCATTTTTCTGATACTTTACAAAATATAAATAAATAATTAATACATATGCAAATGGTAAACAATAAAAAAAAAGGAAATGGAAGAAGAGGGAGTCTATTCCTTGAATGCAATATTCTAGAGTTTATCGTCTTTCTCTGTTATCTAGAGATTGTGAGCATCTTTTTAAAGCTGTTTATCCAAAATAGAAGGCATTGATGCGTTTGTTTTAGGTCTTAGTACATATGTGCTGGGTTCGGTATTGGTGTAGTTATTTTGTATGTGGAAGAACATTGGATGGCATAGTTGTTAAAGTGTTTTACAATAGTTCTCACCTTTCTTGTCGTTCTTGATTTAAAATCCAACTGGAGTCACTTTTACCTTTCAACCGTTTAGGAATTGATAGAAAAATTTCCGGTAAGTTAATGAGGTTTATTCAATAGACTATTTTCCTGTTCTTACCTTCCCATCCTATGAACATCTCTCAACATCTCCCTATATTTCTATATTTCTATATTCCTCCACCAATCAATCTAGCTAGTCAAGAAAATCTCTAAGAGATGAAAGCAGTATTCATACTGACAAGTAGTGTTTAACGCCACTTAAACACAGCTGTTCCCAAAGAACCGACGATATTGCCATTTTAACTTCAGGAAGACGGCTCCTCCGGCGGGTTATACAGTGCACTCTGCACTCGATATATATTGTAAGCGAGGAGAGAACTTCCTCACTGAGGATGACCATAGGAAGGTCGAAACCGTACGGTCTGACGGGCCTGTGAGCTAAAATAGTAGGGAGTTCTCTCCCCGCCTGCAATATATATCGAGTGCAGAGTGCACTGCATAACCAACTGAAGGAGGTGTCATCCCGAGGTTAAAATGGTAGTATCATCGGTTCCTAGGGAATGGCCATGTTTAGGTGGTGTTAAATACTATTCCTTCATCTTTTCTTTTTATCCCTTTCCTTCCTTTATTTTTTCTCTCCTCACTTATTTCACTAATTCGGCGTGCTGCTTTTTCTTAACCATTTGATCTCAGCTCTACGCTCAAAGGTAACCAAGCCCTAACTATCTAGATTTAAAAGAATAGAAACCCAGAATACCTCCTACAGTTTTGAAGGTAGTATGATGTCACTTGAGGTATATTTGCCATTTTTAACAGATCCAAATAACATGTATAGGTTCTCCTACTGTTTCTTGCATTCCTTCAATTTCAGGGAGCGAAAGCGGGAACGAAAAACTATAAATTGTGCCTGCACTGAATTAAACTCCTGACAGTTAATTTTGCCTCTTTCTCCAGTTTCTCAAACTGTATGCCTAAGGAAATCTTGCTTAATTTTGCGGGATGGTAGTTAGAAAGCAGACGTGACTCTGTTCCAAACTAGACACTTTACAGTGTCCAGCATTTTATGACTCACACATTGTAGCTTAATCGAAGCGTATATCGATAAAATAGTCACCAGTAGTACATTAATTTCAATTTAATATAATTTCAGTTGATATATGAATTTCAATTTTAGTTTCAACTAGGTCCTTCCTCTTTTTACAAAGTAATATGCATCAGATTTAACATCAATAGTCCGTGCCACGAGTAATCTGGGAAGCAACCAGTATTTTTTTTCTTTCTAATTTCACTCTCCACTTTACCGGCTTAAAAATAGAGTTACTGACTAGAAAACGTAGCTTTCGATATACCGTGTCGGAATTTTAAAATCTTTTAAAAATCACCATAAAATTCATTTTCCTTCCAGAACAGACTACACAGCGATATTAGATATAATCTGTTAGTCATCATTTTTACATTAACTAGCAGAAATCAATAAATTGATATTATTTACTTATAATTAGGACAACATAAGATAGTGTAATTTTTCAACATCTAATTATTTATTAAAACAAAGGCTGTTATAAATTGTTGTTTGTACTATGGCATATCAGGCACTGGGAAAATTTGTGGTGCTCTTTTCTCGTTGGTGAGCTAAATGTGTGTTAAATATCATTCAGCAGTTACCCTGGATCTCCTAGTAAGTATAACTGGATGTTCCGTTATCCTTTAGCTTATCGTTGGATCAGTACCTAAATAAAATTGTCCATACCGTATCTAGAATACAATTCAGTCATATTAAGCTTACATTCTCTGCAGGTTAGGGACTGCATTGGGCATTTATATTCATGTAAAACTGCAGCAAACATATTGTACCCATTATAGATATCCATTTTCAAATTCCATTAGTCATGGTCGACTTGGAACCGTTCCATATTCTCCTGAAAAATGTTTTACAACGATTGAAACCAGATTCTGAGTGGTATCTGCCTGGATTCCGAATTGAAAGTGAAATAGTGTTCAGATGGTAGCTGATTAGGATTAAGCAGTAAATAACGATCTTTGACATGTTGGACCCACTGAAGCTGATTAATACCTAGATTTAACGAGCATAGTCTTTTTGCTGTCTAGAGGGAAAATAGTATGTAGTGTTTATAAAGGAACAATTCTAAAATTGCTTCTTATAAATGGGCAATAATTCTTCCTTAGCAAACTAGAATAATTCTTTCGATGATTTCTGTTTTGTAATTTCACTATCACAGAGATAGAACTGCACAATCAGACACAGGGAATTGTTCTTGTTATGTTTTCATATTTTAGATACTGATTGAGGGAAGACAAACCTTGACATTTTCCAAAATTTGAGAGACCTGATGTCCACAGCAAAGGTTACTATAAAAGCCAACCCCATGAAAACCAGCAAAAAAAAAGAAAACAAAAAAAAACAACCTCTCGTTTCGTCAATAGAGCTAAATTACATTTTTCTGTTTATTGCAGTATTGTCTTTATTGCAACCAATTCACGATGGGCTGAAGTATTTCGCAGATTTGAGGGTAGGGGTCGATTTAAACACGGTCTCTCGCGATCGCTGACTGGTTTTTGAAGTCATGGGACCTATTGGGACAGGGTTTCCATTACTTTGTCTTTAGTAGTTACTTTCATTATTTTTATCATTTTTACTCTTCTTCTTCTTCTTCTTCTTCTTCTTCTTCTTCTTCTTCTTCTTCTTCTTACAGTTGAGTGATAATTCTGTAAGCCATTTTTGGCGTTGTTCCTCTTTCACCTAACCTATCGTAAAGTTTGCCAGCAATATCTGTGTTTGCCCAAGTGTTATTTTTAATGTTATATTTTGTCTGCTGTTGCAATTGCATACGTTATTGTAGTCATTATTATTAGTGTTGTTGCTGTTGTTGTTGGGGGCGGTGGTGATATTGCCTTGCTTTCAAGAAAAAATGTCAGATTTTGCGTACTTCAAATACATTAACAGAAGCAGAATATTTTGGTCTTTTGAAATGGAAGGTCAATAGAAACTACACTAAATTTAGATACATATAATTTCCATGATGCATTTTTGTTTTCTTTTTCTTATTCTGTGAGAACGTTACCAGAAATATAAAAAAAACGGTTAACACGAAAAATTACAAATAATTTTTCACCATAAATCCAACGATATATGTGTGCACATCTATATATATCAATATATATATATATATATATATATATATATATATATATATATATATATATATATATATATATATATATATATATATATATATATATATATATATATATATATATATATATAAACACACACACACATATATACAAATATATATAAATATATATATATAAGTAAATAAATACATATAAATATATATATATATATATATATATATATATATATATATATATATATATATATATATATATATATATATATATAAGTAAATATATATATATATATATATATATATATATATATATATATATATATATATATATATATATATATATATATATATATATATATATATATATATATTAAACTGAACATTCAAGGCGCTACGCCTACTATTAACCTATAAAAATGTTACTGTGTTCATACAAGTGTGAGAATAATTGAGAATACATGAATGCATATAAGACATATAGCCATAAAATACGTATATGTATATATACATACATACATACATACATACATATATATATATATATATATATATATATATATATACACACACACATTTATATAACTCCATGTATGTGTATGCGTATCTACATGCATATCACATGTGCACGTCTGTGTTAGAAAGTGAGTGTGAATATTTGTATATATAATTCATATCTGAATTTCTGACGTGTGTGTGTGTGTGTGTGTATTACCAATTGAGTATTAATCTCTATTTTTCTTGTTTTCCTTTTTCTCTGATGGACATTTACTGAGAAAAGAGCGGCGCTACGAGAATTCGAAAACGAAACAAAAATAAGAAATCATATAAAACAACAACAACAACAACAACAACAACAACAATAATAATAATAATAATAATAATAATAATAATAATAATAATAATAATAATAATGATAATAATAATAATGATAATAATAATAACAAAAATTATAATAAGAACA
>NC_142938.1:38719000-38739000 GCF_046866305.1 Octopus bimaculoides
TGCAAGTGCTATACTAATGTTCTCTAACGCAAAATCATGGAACTGAAAATGGCATGATCGACGTTACACAGTATAAACATGGACAAATTCCAAACCACACACAGACACACACACGCGCACACACACACAGAGAAACATGCACACACGAACACACACACACACACACACACACACACACACACACACACACACACACACACACACACACTTCATCAGGGAATTCTCCCTAAAATTGAATGTTTGAAGGTAAAGTGGAGAATTTGAATTCTTTATTTCAAATGTGGCGAATCTCTACAAATGTTCAGATATATATGTATGTGTGTGTGTGTGTGTAGCATTGAGATGTTGTAGCTTTACGTATATAGAAGTGGATGTGTGGTAAGTAGCTTGCTTACCAACCACATGGTTCCGGGTTCAGTCTTACTGCATGGAACCTTGGGCTAGTGTCTTCTACTATAGCCTCGGGCTAACCAAAGCCTTGTGAGTGGATTTGATAGACGGAAACTGAAAGAAACCCATGTATGTGTGTGTATATGTTTGTGTGTCTGTGCTTGTCTCTCCAACATCGCTTGACAACCGATGCTGGTGTGTTTAGGTCCCCGTAACTTAACGGTTCGGCAAAAGAGACCGATAGAATAAGTACTAGGCTTACAAAGAATAAGTCCTGGGGTCGATTTGCTCGACTAAAGGCGGTACTCCAGCATGGCCGCAGTCAAATGACTGAAACAAGTAGAAGATTAAAAGAATAAAGAATATGTATGTATGTACGTGTATATATATATATATATATATATATATATATATATATATTCGTTTTATTTCATTTACTAATTGATTTTTCAAATTGTTAATTTGCAAATATTATACTAATGTATTTTCATGCAGGACTACACTTTATCAAAAAATTCCCTCCCAAAATGTATGTTTGGATGAGGTATATTCTGTGTAAATGGAGAAAAAGAAAAGAAAGGAGGATATAGGAAGGAAAAAGGAAAGAAGAAAAAGACAAAAAGGAGATAGAAAGAAAGCAAAAAGACTTTCAGTGATGGCCAAACCACACCTGTTTTTTTCTTCTTTTTCTTTAAAGTGGTCACCATCGTTAAACCCATTCCAATACAATGGTAAAGGAAAAAATAATTAAATGAATGAATGGTGAATAGGAAGGTGGATACCCATTCTCTTTCTCTCTCTCTATCTCTCTTTCTCTCTCTCTCTCTTTCTCTTTCTCTTTGCCTCTACCTTTCTATCTATCTATCTATCTATCTATCTATCTATCTATCTAACTGTCTATCTATCTATCCATCTCCATTGTCTTGGAACCTCACCAAAAAACAAAAACAATGTTCACTTCTAAACAAAACCCCTACCCCACAAGAAACATGTTTTACATAAATGAACAAGCTGTTTGTACATTCACAAAATTGTATTTGACAAGTTCTAGAAAGGAACGAAAGCGCTAATAATAACGAAGAAATAAAAGGATTTTTTTTCCAAAATCCTGACGACCTTTTTTTTCTCAATATATATATATATATATATATATAATATACAAGAAATGAGGGCAGGGAATCGTCAATTAATAATAGAATTAACAATTAACAATTTTGCCAAGTAGTTCAGTATGAAATAAACCTTTATCGGTAAGACCATTTATCATCATAAATATAAGGGATTAGCAATTGAGTTGCTTCTCCAACATACTGAAAATTCAGAAACAGCAGTCAAAGAACTACTGATTCTAAACTACAAATTTTTCTCTAAAACGGATGGCGATATTTATGGCACACATAGAACAAAAAACCGGAGGGAAAAGCACAAACAAAACAAGCCTTTGACTGCTGTTTCTGAATTTTCAGTATGTTGGAGAAGCAACTCAATTGCTAATCCCTTATATTTATGATATATATATATATATATATATATATATATATATATATATATATATATATATATATATATATATATACATACATATATATACATACATACATACACACACACACACACACACACACACACACACACACACACACACACACATATATATATATGTATGTATGTATGTATGTATGAAGCATGTAAATATATATATACAGATAGATATGTGTGTGCGTATAAACATACATGTATAAATACTTATAGGTATATATATATATATACAAACCCACGCATACACCAATACACACATACATACACACAGAAACACAGAGACACACGCGCGCGCACACACATACACACACACACAAACACACACACACAATCACACGCACTGGACTCCCTATCCTCTTCCTCTGTGCTGGTGTCTTTTCTCATTTTCATAGTTTAACGCTTTATGAAAACTTGATCAACCGTACCTGAAAGAGCAGATTTCTCTGAAAATAGACACAACTCAAACACAATGCTGGGGAACTCAAATAAAAGACTTAGGTGAGGGCGGAAAAAAAAAAACTCCTCTTCATAGCAAGAGTGAATGTTTGGGGAAGGCGACATACTTGAGTTGGACATCGCAGCTTTTTCAGAATAGCCCCGCGGGTAAAAAGGCAAACACAATCCAGCACATCATACGGTTTATGTAAACGCATACATTTGTGTGTGCATGTGTGTGTGTATGTTTGTGTGTGTGTGTGTGTGTGTGTGTGTGTGTGTGTGGTGTGTGAGTGTGCATCTGTGTGGTGTGTGTGCGTGAACGCACGTGAGTTGTGAGTGTGTGCGCGAGTGTGTTTGAGTGGGTGTGCAAATATATGCATGTTGTAAGAATATATCTACATATACACACACACGCACATTTGATAGACTTACCTTAAGGAAGGATTAAAGAAGATCATTCTCACAAGAAAGGACTCAATATACATTCAGCAGAACCGTTAGCTCGCCGAGCAAAATAGCGGCTTTTCGTCCGTCTTTACGTTCTGAGTTCAAATTCTGCTGATATCGACTTTGCCTTTCATCCTTTTCGAGTATGTGTTAGTATATGTGTATATGTGTGTAAACACAAATAATTTTCGAAACTGAAGGGTCGTAATAACATGCCACTGGAAGCAGCAGCAACAGCACTGTAGACACAAGCGACCAAATTAATCTTCTTTTAGAAATATTCTCTTATCGACTCTCTCTTACTAGCACGTTATCTCTCTCTTTTCCCCCCTCCCTATCCCTCCTCCCTCTGTCTCTCTGTTGCCCATTCCGTTGCCCAAACAGAGTTTGCTTTAAATTAAAAATGTCTCTACTATCAAGGTCACACACACAAAATCCGGTTCTTTGTGAATTGCTTAATAAAACCTTACCTCATGCTAAATACCATGGCATTTTTAGTAGGAAAACTAAACTTCCATATTACTGTATTCTTAATCTGGACGCAATTGAAACTAAAATGTAAAACATATGTAACGAGTGGATGCACAAAAACATTACTGTAAATCCGGTCTCCGTCTTCAGGGTAGAGAAATTGATATCTAAACTAGATACCAACCTCTTGACTTTGTGTGATCTCCATCTGCCAACATTATTACATAATTCCAGCTACCCAGAAACAGCTGTCGGAACTGTAACACCATACCTTCTCCCCTTAATTTTCTATGTCTGTGTACTCTGTGTAAATCTACTCTGTTAATAGATAGATATCTCTCTATGTAGACATGAATATTCTGAATGTTTTCAGGCTTTGTTCTTTTTCCTATTTACATGTACATGCGTATATTATTTCGTATATCAAACCCAAACATGTTCATTTGCATCATTATCTCACTCACCTTCTTTGTCTCTCTCTCTTTCTTTCATTCTTTCTTTCATCCTTTATTTCTTTCTTTCTTCCTTTCTTTCTTTCTTGCTTTCTTTCTCTCTCGCTCTCTCATTTTCTATCGATATATATATATATACATACATATATTTGTATATATGCATATATATATACACACACACACATATATATATATATATATATATATATATATATATTGGACTGAATGAATATATACATTGGCCTTTGAATTTGTTTTCTCCTCTCTTTAATTTCATATTTCTGAAGCTCTATCTCCATGTTCAGTCTGTTGCCGTGTGGGAAGATGAATAGAGGCATAACGGCGCCATCACTAGTGATCACTCCAAACATCATGATTTCGACTAGGAGTTTTATCACTCTTGGTACATGTTTTGGGGACTCTGCAAGCCAACGGTTTCTCTGTGTGTTCACCATTTGATCCTGCCAGAAATTTTCCTCGTCTGAGAAAATTCAAAGCATGATTGGTTGGAGAGGATGCTTGAGTTTGTTGAAAAGCTTTGTGGTACGGTCTTTCCCCTTGTCCTTGATGGCTTGGGATAAAAATTGGCTCTTTCTGAACTCGTATGAGGAATACCGAATGTCATCATGCACTACCTTCCAGATAAGAATCTCAGACGCTCTCATGTCCCTGGCGATGGACCTGATTGACTTGGAGAGATCGTTGTCAATCATGGCCTAGATCTCACCAACAAATTCAGGAGTTCGTTTCTTATCAGAACGATCAGAATGAGTTTTTCGAGCTGCCGTACCTTCGTAGTCATTATTAGACTCATCCAATTCTCTCCGAATCCTTTGCACTGTACTCGGATAGACACTCAAACACTCTGAAATGTTCGTATTGGAGCCTCCGGCGCCACACACACACACACACACAAACACACACACACACACACACACGCTCTCACATATACACACGCATGAACACATACACACACGCACACACACGCACACACAAACATTTATATAACAATAGCCGGATTGGCAAATGAGTTTGACTTCTGAGAGTGTATCGTGCCTTTGATAATTATCTTAAGTACCTATAGGTTTCGGACGGACAAATATATACTGTGTGTATGGGACATCCCACTCTTGATTCAGCTAAATATTAAGGACAAGACAACTGGAAGGAGAGATGATTGCACCGACACTCGGTTAATACTCATTACAGCTGAGTAGAATGAAGTATCATGTAATAAATGCCTTGTTCAAGTACATAACACGCTGCCCAATCCAGTAATAGAACAGATGACCTTATGATCGTGACTTCAACGCCCTCACAAGTAGCCTACAAGCCTATACATACACACATGTACCCTCACACACACACACACACACACACACACACACACACACACACACACACATAAATATTGGTAGGGAATCAATTTATAACAGAGTTGTTAAAATATTTGTAAAAGCTGGTACTGTGCTAATTGTAAGCAAAGGAATAAATTCAGATGTAAACAAAGTTTGCTCTTTCCATAAAATTTTGATTTTCTGTTTTAAAAGCCTCTTCTCAAAGCAGACACACAAATTGTAACTTGTTGGTATGTAGGAGAAGGCTGCGACATGCACTGACGGGTATTGTTATAGTCAAACTAATTTGCACAGTTCATTTGTACTTTTAAACGCTGGATTCAATTTATGACCGAAAAAAAATTATTAATCCGAAAATTACCGATATTTCTTTCAGCTGTTTTCAGTTTAACCATAATATATTGGACGGTATTATATAAGGTGATGCTTAACTGATGTATATGCATGGACATGTTTCTTAATGCGGATAATATGCATTCTGTGGTTAGTGCATTCAATGTCGGAACCGCCATAACTATTTCAGACTAATATATTACACGGGCCCTTGTACATTGCTGTACATTGCTGAAAGGAAAGTTAGTCAATGTGCATATGTCTTCAGATGAACTACAATACATCATTTGTACGATCGATCTCTCTATACAGATAACCCGATAGATAAAAACAGTTGTTTTTCGACAAAATAAAGCGGCATCAGAAAGTATATGTGAGCACTTATGGTGCGAGTCTTCAATGGGGTATATTTGTATGTACCAACTTAGCAAAAGATAATGAATAGCCGCTATCTAATAGATATTTAAGAACCGCTTGATGTTGTTGGTTACATGCACTGTCGCTCTGAATGTTTTGTAACTAAAAAAAATTGTTTTCTATATATATTGTCCTGCTTATCGTGCTATCGTCGGTACGGTTGCCTTTCTAATAAAATAACTGTGGCTGATATATTCCTCTCTTACCAACTCCTTACCATTCCCTACTTTGTACTGACAAAGGCGTTTTAACTATGAATTCTCGAATTATAACGTAATGAAAATTGTTATTTTGCAGTCATTAATTTTGTTCTTTCTCGCTTTCTTTTTGCCTATCTGCCTGTCTGTCTCTTTCTCTCTCTGTGTCTGTCTGTGTGTCTCTTTCTCTCTCTCTTTCTTCCTCTCTCTCTATCTCTCTCTTTCTCTCTCTCTCTCTCTCTCTCTCTCTCTTTCTCTCTCTATCTCTCTCTCTCTCTATATATATATATACATACATATTCACATATATACATATATGTGTGCGTGTGTGCACGCGCACTTTAGTGAGAGGTTAGCGTGTTTCACTCATAATCATACGATTGTGGTTTCGATTCCTAGACCAGATGATGCATGGTGTTCTTGAACAAAACACTTCAGTTCACGTTGCTCCAATCCGGGTAGCAGGTAGCAAAAAGGAGCAATTCTGCGACAAACCAGCATCTGGGAAACCAGTCTCACGAATCTATGGCTCCATAAGGACTTTTGATTCTAATACATACATACATACATATATATATATATATATATATATATATATATATATATATATATATATATATATATATATAATACAAATAATATGTGAGTATATGCATATATACGTACATGTATGTACATACCTACATCTACATGTACATATAGATGTATATCTGGGTACAGGACGTCACAAAAAAACCTGGACAAAATGAAAAACAGAACATAATCAGAGTGCAGAAAACACACAGGTTACATAGAGAACATTTCCTTCATCAACTGCCACCATTCTAAAACTAAGCGTTTACACACACAAGGCAGTGACTCTCATGGCTTCTGATCTTAATTGACTGGAAGTGTTATCATGTACAGATCTTTTCTTGGTATAAAAAATGGGCTACATCAAATATTCTCAATACCGCAGATTTGCTTGTCAGTTGCTTGACCTTGACCTGTTGAGTGTGTCCTTTAATGGCTGATGATATGTTCATCTCTTATCACAAGCAGAAGTAGTGGGGGAGCATCATAGCCATGTGCTGAGAGGAATTCTTTGGGGTTTGAATAATTCACCTTTGGAAACATGGGTGCTTTGTTCATCATCCTTAAACAAAGCTTATTCAGGGACTTTTAATGAGATGGGCTCAACATGAAGAAAATTCTAACTGGACCCCCACCTGCATGGTAATACGCTGTTTATCTTGGTATGAAGTCACCATATTGCGCACATATGGTTGTGTAGTTGTGATGCATGTGTCTGGTGTAACCTTATCAGATAGCTAGTCATGGTGGATAGATTGGGCCTCGTATATCTGTACCCTAGTGTCACTTTGATGGCATGCATTGCTGTCTCACTCAATAATAATAATAATAATGATAATAATAATAATAATAATAATAGGCGATGGAAAATGAAGAAGGCGTAGATAGTGCCAATTATTGTTAGATCCTTGGGAATAGTATCAGAAGGCATCAAGGGGAAAATAAAGGAAATTGTAATAGAGTACCCAGTAGCACTGTTACAAAATATTTGCCTCCTTGGCATGGCCAGAATAATCAGGCAAGTATTAGATAGCTGAAAAGAATGGATAGCATGGTACAGTAGGCTGCAGGTAGCAAACCTGCTACGCATGTAAGACTCCAGGAGCTCCAAGAAAAAAACCGGTGATAAAGAGAAATAACAATAATCATAATAATGGTTTCAAACTTTGCCACAAGGGCAGCAATTTTGGAGCAGGGGATGAGCCGATAACATCGATCCCAGTGTTCAACTGGTACTTAATTTATCGACCCCGAAAGGATGAAAAGCAAAGTCGGCCTCGGCGGAATTTGAACTCAGAACGTGGAGACGGGCGAAATACCGCTAAGCATTTCGCTGGGCGTGCTAACGATTCTGCCAGCTCGACGCTTTAATAATAATAATAATAGTAATAATAATAGTAATAATAATAATAATAATATTAATAATAATGGCCTCTGGCTTGAAATCAGAAACAGAGGGGTTTATCATAGCAGCCCAAGATCAATGCCTACCTACAAAGAACTACCAGGCCAACATATTAAAGAACGGCAGCTCCCCATTATGTCGTATATGCCAACAACAAAATGAGACCATCGATCATGTTGTCTCCATGTGCAGTCTGCTTGCGCCTACAGAGTATCTCAACAGGCATGATAGAGCTGCACAATATATTCACTGGGTAATATGCAAAAACCTGGACTTGCCCCATGATAAAAACTGGTGGGAACACAAACCACCCCCAGTACTTGAAAATGATCACATTGCACTCCTCTGGAACTTCACCGTTCAAACTGACAGAAAGATAGACGCAAATAGGCCAGACATCATACTGAAAGACTTCAGACAAAAATCATGCCTCCTCATTGATATGACTGTCCCAATTGATATAAACGTATCTGTCAAGATCTACCAAAAACTGAGCAAATATAAAGATCTTGAAATAGAAATTAGCAAAATGTGGAATCTGAAGACGAAAACAATACCTATTGTCATAGGTGTCCTGGGAATGACAGCGAAACGGGCTGATTACTACCTAGCTCAGATACCAGGAAACCCCAAAATGGCTGAAGTTCAAAAGATAGTGCTCATGGGAACTGCCCATATCCTACGTAAAATACTGTCTATGTGATCTCAAATTTTAGAGCAAACACATAATTTTCTTATGGTTTCTTAAACATTCACTTGAACAAAACTGTACAAATCCAAATATATGGTACCCTAGGCATAACACCTACATGAACTTCTAACTTGTTGTCTCTTGAGGTCTCTGGGTGAGACTTGGATCCAACTTGTACAAATGCAAAACAAAAGTCAAACATAAAATAATAATAATAATAATAATAATAATAATAATAATAATAATAATAATAATAATAATAATAATAATAATAATAGTAATAATAATAATAATAATAATAATAATAATAATAATAATAAATGAAAATTGTAATGCATGCAACTAGAGACGAAGAGAGACTGAATACGTAGCCATCTTTATCGCTCCTTCCCCCTTTATACATACCAACAGTGGATCACGTACAGAACAGATGTCTAACAAAAGCCGGATAGAAAAATGTTGCAGTCTGTTTCTATTGTTGCTAACCTTACTGTTCATATTGTTGCTTTGAGTAGTCTTCATGATTCGGCGGCGTACGCAACGAGAATGTCGCTTCTGACGACGTCTCAGATGGTCTTTTCTGTTGTTTAAGGTCAGGTTTAGCTGGTGTTGCTCTGCTCCAGTTTGTAATTCAGATGCCTGTATATTCAAATAAGCACACAGACACAGACACACAGACACAGACACACACACACACACACACGCACACACACACACACACACACACACACACACACACATACATAAATAAACACACACACGCACAGAAACAGGTGAACGTGCACGCGCACACAGATCCAAACACACAATCACACACATGCATACACACACATGCATACACACACATACACGCATACACAAAAGCACGTACGCACATTCATATCCTTCCATATATATGTGGGGGTGGGAAGGTTGGATGTACAAATACAAACATGCATACGCAAACACACACAAGCACTGATGCATATAATATATATATATATATATATATATATATATATATATATATATATATATATATATATATATATATATATATATACATATATATATACAAACATATACAGACACTTCGCGCGCGCGCGCACACACATACATATATATATATATATGTAGAGAGGGAGAGAGAGAGTATGTATATTAATATGTGCGTGTGTGTCTGTATTTGTGTGTGTGTGTGGAGCTTTCATATTGCTTACTAAGAACAACGCAGCCGATGAAGTTATGAAGGGGACTCGTTGTAATTCAGAAGAATAACATATAGATCTATAGAAGTGGATTGCTGTTTGTAATGAATTTACGCTTGATTCACACAATAAAAGAACTCTCACTGCAGTCTACAATCTCAGTAATACGCGCATGCACACACTAACATCCACATGTATTTGCGAGTAAGAGTTAGTGTGTGAGAATGCGTGAAATAGGATAAGTATTGAACAAAAGACAATTAGCTTCTGAGAGACACCGGGAAAATATTTGAAACGACTAAAGATAAATTATCGATGAATTCCTTTACGTCATATGATCGATAGGTTTTTTACTCTACATAAACAGCTACACCTAATCAACTATCATTTTAAAACTTTGGAATTAATAGGTTAAAGCTGGTTTCATTTTTTCCCTTATAGGGAGAGCTTAAGGTGACGCACCAAACCATTTTATATATACTACGTTCTGGTAAAATTGTTAGTACGCCGGAGAAAATGCTTAGTGGCATTTCGTCTGTCTTTACGTTCTGAGTTCAAACTCCGTCGCAAAGGATTTTGCCTTTCATACGTTTGGGGTCGATCGAATAAGCACCAGTCGCGCACTGGGGTCGATGTTATTAACTTAACTCCTCCCCCTAACTTGCCTGCCATGAACCAAAATTTGAAACTATTATTATTATTATTATTATTATTATTATTATTATTATTATTATTATTATTATTATTATTATTATTATTATTATCATTATCATTATTATTATTATTGTTATTATTCAGTAGTTTTATTTTTATAACGTGCTTTCACTTCACTACCGAGCGCAGCTCTGTGCGCCTTGGGTATGTGCTGTGGTTTGCTGTGGTGCTCTTATGTTTACTGTATTGAAAGTGTTTTGCGTAGAATGTGTGCAGTACCCAGTAGTGCAATTTTCTGTATGTTATATATATTTGTAAGTCCTGCTATTTTTGTTATGTATTTGTCTGAATATTTTTTTATTATACCTAAGGCATTATTATTATTATTATTATTATTATTATTATTATTATTATTATTATTATTATTATCATTATCATTATTATTATTGTTATTATTATTATTATTATTATTATTATTATTATTACTATTATATGCTTGACTTTTGCTTTGTATTTGTATAAGTTGACTCCATGTCCCACCCAGAAACCTCAAGAGACAAGTTAGAAGTTCAAGTTGGTATTATGCCTAAGGTGTCATTTATTTGGCACATAGTATTGTTCTAGAGAATGTTTAAGAAAACATAAGAAAATTATAAGTTTGTTTTAAAATTTGAGATTACAAAAACACTATTTTGCGTAGGATATGGGCAGTTCCCATGAGCACTATCTTTTTAAATTTCTGCCATTTTGGGGTTTCCTGGTATCTGAGCTAGGTAGCAATTAGACCCATTTCCTATCATTTCAAGGGCACCTATGACAACAGGTATTGTTTTACTCTTGAGGTTCCATATTTTGCCAATTTCAATTTCAAGATCTTCATACTTACTCAGTTTTTGGTAGGTCTTGACAGATACGTTTATATCGATTGGGACAGTCATATCAATGAGGTGGCATGGTTTTTGTCTGAAGTTTTTCAATATGATGTCTGGCCTATTCGCATGTATTTTTGTATCAGTTTGAATAGTGAAGTTCCAGAGGAGTGAGATGTGATCATTTTCAAGAACTGGAGGTGGTTTGTGTTCCTACCAGTTTTTATCATGGGGAAGATCCAGGTTTTTTCAAATTACCCAATGAATATATTGTGCTGCTCTATCATGCTTGTTGAGATACTCTGTAGGCGCAAGAAGACCGCACGAGGAGACAACATCATCAAAGGTTTCATTTTGTTGTTGACATACACAACATGATGGGCTACTGCCGTTCTCTAATATGTTGACCTGGGTAGGCATTGATCTTAGGCTGCTATGATAAACCCTTCTGCTTATTATTATTATTATTATTATTATTATTATTATTATTATTATTATTATTATAATCATTGTTATTGTTATTGCTATTGAGCGTCGGGCTCACAGTCATGAGGCAGTGAGTTCGATTCCCGGACGGGGCTGTGTGTTGTGTTCTCGAGCAAGACACTTTATTTTACATGGCTCCAGTTCACTCAGCTGTAGAAATGAGCAGCGACGTCACTGATGTCAAGCTGTGTCGGCCGTTGTCTTTCCCTTGGATAACGTCAGTGTTGTGGAGAGGAGAGGCTGATATGCATGCGACTGGTCATCCATAAAACAACCTTGCCCGGACTTGTGCCTCGCAGGGTAACATCCTAGGTGCAATCCCATGGTCATTCATGCTTTTTTATTGTATTCTATGACTCGTCGTAACGTTTCTATTTAGATTATAATATTGGGGGATAGACTTCATATATTAGATTGTAAGAAATTGTTTAATATCAAATGGTTAATTAAAGTTGAATTAATATTTTTTCTTTATTTATATTTTAATATGTTTCTGTTAAGAGAATTTCCTTATAATTAATTAAATGAATTTCTTTTTACAAGTACGCGTGTACTCATCATCAATTTAATTATTTTACTCAATTTTAGAAAAAATCTAAGTTTGTCTTTGACAATTCCGAAGCTTATTGAATTTATTTTCTGCATTTTGGCTCACACCGTATATTTCGGTAAAAACAATCGAACATAGTGATTAGCCAAAGAAACTGAACAAAGTGATTCCGTAGAATACCCTCCACATTCAGCAGATCTCACGCCGTTTACAGTACAAATCGGCAACAGTTAATGAATCGAGGGCAGCCACTGAACGAGAATGCGCACAAATACCGAAGCAAATGTTTCTTGAGCTATGCGATTCCACTAATTCGCGTTATCAGCAGTGGCCGGACCAGAATGACCATTAAAAAATTCATAATCTTTCTAGATTCTATTAAATTTTGAGAATGCTTTTTTTTTTAATATAAACAATGGTTTTGTACTCATTCAATGTGTGCATACATATTTTGGGGAAGCCCTATATATATATATATATATATATATATATATATATATATATATACTTATATATAAAGGGCATTAACTGTGTATTAATGCCTCACGCTTCGAGGGACTAAATAAGTCAAAAACTACCAAAAGAATAAGCAACATATTTACTGAAAGCGAGGGAATGCAGCTTTCAAAATTTATTTCTTAAAAACATTTAACTCAACGGTAGACCACTGGTTTCTCAATCAAATACAGAAGAACTGTGAAGTAACCAGTGGTCTACCGTTGAGTTAAATGTTTTTAAGAGATAAATTTTGAAAGCTGCATTCCCTCGCTTTCAGTAAATATGTTGCTTATTCTTTTGGTAGTTTTTGACTTATTTAGTCCCTCGAAGCGTGAGGCATTAATACACAGTTAATGCCCTTTATATATAAGTATTTATATTTATGATGAAATGATGAATTTTTTTCATTACGAAAATTTTTCGTTATTTTTTCATTTTGAGGTTTTTTCACGCTGACTACTTGATAAATTCTTATAAAGAATTTATCCTATATTATATTATATATATATATATATATATATATATATATATAGACACATGCACATACATGCATACATGCATACATACATACATACATACATACATACATACATACACACACGTACATACATACGCACACGTACATACCTACCTACCTACCTACCTACCTACATACATACATACATACATACAATTCCTTTCTCTTGCTTCTTTCAATCCTTTTTCTTCTCCTTCACAAAAGGTGTCTACCGAAACGATAGATTCTCTTCTGCTTCTTCTTCTGGCTCATTTATGTTGATTCTCAGTCACGTGTTCTCGTTTATCTGACACAAAGCTTTATTTTCTTTATTTCTTGCCTTCTGTTTGCCTCACAATCTTACTCGTGCGATTATCATTTTACACCGACATAGAACAAATCACTGCTGCTTCGCATATGTGTGTCTGTGTGTGTGTATCGTATATGTGTGTGTATACGCACACACATACACATATACTCCCATACACACAGATGTATATTGTGCATTTTTATATTGATATATACTTTGACAATACCAACGAAAACGACAACACCGACGATGACAATAATGATGATGGTGATAATGATGACGATGATGATAATGATGACGATGATGATGTTGATGATACAGAAAATATGCTGTTTGTATCTGCTAGTATGTCTAAACTGCAGAGGCTGTCTATAACGGAATGTGTAGATGGTGGAATATGTGATAAAATGTTATCACATCCTTTAAATATGTTCTTTACTTCTCTCATTTCAAACGTCGCTTGCGTACACTTTTTCTTTCACGTATATGGGCTCAGTATGTTTGTTCAAGTCCGAACTGAGGCTGGTTCCGGTAGATGTCCAAATGGGCGAGAGCCGTGTCCAAGTAGAGCAATGGGGAATCTAAGTGATCCAGTCACAAATAAAGGGACGATCCATTGATTAAACAAGTACCATTTTTATATATAGGTGTAGCTGTTATTCTTTTACCTTTAAACGTACCATATAAACTACAAGTGCATACATGTACCCGTGAGCCACATATATATCGCGTATTTAGTACTGATTACTAAAATAATTAAGATGTTTAAAATAGTGGGAGGGGGAGGCTTGATTAAGGGCCTACTTTGTGGGCGCCTAGATTGAGGGCCTGCATTGAAAGATCTACATTTGTAGCCTGGGCCTAATTCTACCTTTGTGGAGACTTTGAATAAGCTGAGCAGTATGGATGGCACAGTTTGCTGCATCAAAAGAGCAAAAAACTCTCTCTCTCTCTCTCTCTCTCTCTATCTCTCTCTCTCTCTCTCTCTCTCTATCTCTCTCTCTCTCTCTCTCTCTCTCTCTCTCTCTCTCTCTCGCTCTCCTAGACTTGAGGAACCTGTTTCCGAGAAGCAGGCTGCATGAGACATGACACATCAGGCGGGCCACACTCACAAAGAAATCCAAGATAATTTTTCGTTAGACATACCATTCAGAAAGTCCCGAGGGCCACAGTTTACCCATGACTAATTTATAGACAGACAGACAGACAAACAGACAGACAGATAGATAGAAAGATAGATAGATAGATAATCCATACCATGAATCCTTACCTCCTTGATAGTCGTGAGGCATTTTTAGACGTAGCCGAGCCCGTCCCTCGCTAGATCTGAACACAGTTGCTTTATTCAAGAAGACGAAAAGGAATAGACAGAAAGAGAACAAAGAGAAGAATCGACCCAGTGCAGAACTAATACTTTATTTTATCACCGCCGAAAGAATAAAAGGTTAAGTTGACGTCTGTGTGATTCGAACTTAGAGAGTAGAGTCGGAAAATATACCGCAAAGTAATTTCTCCAACGCACAAACGAATCCATCAATTGGCCGTCTACAAAAGTGTATGTATATGTGTGTGTGTCAAAGTGTCTGCGTGCGTGTGCATACTTACACGTTTATGTATGTATACATATATGCTTACAAAAACATCCATACACACGCACATACACACACGTACACATACTCACACACATATATGTGTGTAATTTAGACAACTATTGAAACGATACGATGTGCATTATGTATGTGTTCATGTATGTGTGTGTGTGTGTGTTTATTTGTGCATGAGTGTGTATAACTATCACCCTATTTCAATAGTAATTTAAATTTATTTATTGAGTCAACTGGAGCAATGATTGTGCGGGATTGTATGTGTGTGTGTGTGTGTGTATATATATATATATAAAATACATGTATGTGTATACATACAAGTATCATTGAATATATAAATATGCATGTACATGTATTTGTGTGTGTGTGTGTGTGTGTGTGTGTGAGTGCGTGAAGGGGGCAGCTGCGTATTGTAAACTGCTGTGAGATTTCATTAGAATAGGAGGCAGAGAAGGGAGCAAAAATAAATATAACAAGAAAGAACAGCAGAAACAAGACGAGAGTGACAAGAGAATCAAATTAGAAAGTAAGAGGTACGTGTATGCGTGTGGTGTGTGTGTGTGTATATATATATATATAGATATATATATATACATGCAAACATATATATATATATATGTATATATACATACAAATACATATGTATATATACACACACGCGCATATATATGTTTGTAAGTATATATATATATATATATATATATATATATATATATATATATATATATATATATAAATATATAAATATATATATATATGTGTGTGTGTGTGTGCGTGTATGTGTACGTACGTGTGTGTGTGGCTGTTTTTGTGCGTTGTAAGCCACGTATGGTTGAATAAGCATCCCACTACTGGATCACTGCAGCCGTAAAAGTATGCTTCTCTCTGCTTCTTTCTTTCTCTTCACTTCTGTCTGTCTGTCTGTATCTCTGTATCTCTGTCTGTCTCTATCTTTTTGCCTTTCTCTCACACTGTCTGCCTCTCTCTTTCTCTTTCTTTCTCTCTCTCTTTCTCTCTCTCTTTCTCTCCCTCTATCTCATCCCAGCTCCTTGACAGACCCGCATCCACAGTAACCCACCATCTCCTTCAACGACTCCTCTCCCTTCTCCCCTTCTATATCCCCACCTCATATACCTACGTTTCTCTCAATACCTCTTTTAGACACACACACACACACACACACACACACACACACACACACATACGCACACACACACTCCTACATCTCTATCTAACTCTAATACTTTTTCCCCCCTTCGTTCACAACTGCCCTCCGGTCATTCATGAAACTGTTATAAAATACAAATAGAAAGACATCCACCTCACCACCTCCCTCACGTCCACCCGTCCCGATGTACAAAAAAACATTAAAAGACAGGAGGAGGATCGGTCCCTTTTCAAAAAGGGCTACCCCAACAATAACCTCACTGATTACTAGGGATGGCTCTAACGACGAACTTACCCCGCCCATTCGTCTCTTCTTCTCCTTCGTCTACTCTTTATTTCTTCGTCTTCATTTTCTGTCGACCATAAACTAAAAGAAAGTAAAATAAAACACATGTGTAGCTCTTTAACATCTATTTTAGTAATACTTTCATCGTCGGTTTTTTTGAGATATTTTCATTCGCTCTCTCTCAATATATCTATATATATATATATATATATATATATACACACACACACACATATATATATATATATATATATATATATATATATATATATATATATATATATATATATATATATATATATATGCATATATATATGTATATAATATATATGTGTGTGTGTATGTGCGTATGTTTTGTGTCCGTGTTTGTCCCCTGCCACCGCTTGACAACAGATGTTGGTGTGTTTATGTCCTCATAACTTGTGGTTCGGCAAAAAAATCCGTATATTAAGTTCTAGGCATAAAAAAAAAGAGTCCGGAGATCGATTTGCTCGACTAACAACCTTAAAAGCGGTGCCCCATCATGGCCGCAGTCAAATGACTGAAACAAGTCAAAAAACACTTAAATATATATTTATCTTTACCTTTTATTTGTTTTAATCATTAGACAGTGGTCATACTGGGGCACTTCAAGAATTTTTAGTCGATCACATTGACCACAGTAGTTATTTTTTAAGGTTTGGTACTTATTCTATCGGTCTCTAATATGGAAGCGCTAGATTACGGGAACGTAAACTCATCGGCTGTTAAGCAGTGGTGAGGAGATAAGCACAGCCACAAAGATACATACAGATAGATGGATATGTATAGATACATATATACGACGGACTTCTTTCAATGTCCGTCTACCAAATCTGCTCGCAAGGATTTGGACAGCCAGAGGCTATAGTAGCAGGGACTTCCCCAAGGTAGCACGTAGTGCAACTGAACACCGAGATGTGTGTTTGGGAAGTAAGCTTCTTTCCACACAAACATATCTGCACCTATATTTATCTATTTATATATATATAATTACTAAATGAATATTCGAAAATATTTATATTTATTTGTTTCAGTCATTTGACTGCGGTCATACTGGAGCACCGCGTTTAGTCGAGCAAATCGAACCCAGGACTTATTCTTTGTAAGCCTAGTACTTATTCTATCAGTCTTTTTTGCTGAACCTCTAGATTACGGGGACGTAAACACTCCAGCATCGGTTGTAAAGCGATGTTGGCGTGACAAACACAGACACACAAACATATACATATATACATATACATATATACGACGGGCTTCTTTCAGTTTCCGCCTACCAAATCCACTCACAAGGCTTTGGTCGGCCCGAGGCTATAGTAGAAGACACTTGCCCAAGGTGACACGCAGTGGGACTGAACCTGGAACCATGTGGTTGGTAAGCAAGCTACTTACCACACATATAGATATCATATAGATATTATTACTAATTATTATGACTAGTCAAATGAATAATAACCACAATAATACTGGTGGCCAACAAGCAAAAGCCGATAAATGGCGAATCCAAAATTTTATAATAGATTTATAATTATATTAGGGCACATTTATTTGTGTATTAAGGCTACTTTTGGCTTCATGTTAAGAAAAATATCGTAATATCGTAACAGTTTTGAAGCCGATCACATGGAGAAATGGTGTTCGCCTTCATCTTGGATGAAACCAGCATATATATATATATATATATATATATACATATATATATATATATACACGCATAAATATATCCTTCTTTCGCTGTTTCGTCTGGTCGCGTTTGTCTCTTATCAAAACGAAGCGCATGCGCAGCGACACGTAGCAAAATAATTATCGTCTGTCTTAAAAATCATTCTTTTTAAGAACATCAAATTCACATCTTTTTCTTCTCTCAACAGACTCTTCTTTGGCCTCTTCTATGACTTCTTCTTCTTCTTCTTCTTCTTCTTCTTCTTCTTCTTCTTCTTCTTCTTCTCCTCCTCCTCCTCCTCCTCCTAATACGTCCGTTTGTTTCCTCTACATATACGCATACGCAAAGAAAGTAAATTACCGTCTGCTTCTTATAAGTGATTCTTTTCGAGGAAACCAAATAATTTCTTTAGTTCTTTCCCTGTTGAATTTTATTTTAATTTGTCTATCGATATTCTCTTTTAAAATTATGAACTAAGATTGAATACAAAGAAAGCAATATCTATGATATCATTTACACACATACATTTAAATATATTTATCCTGTCTTAAATTTCTATTCATTTCATTCATATGTCTTTCTTTCATAATTTCCTATGCTGATCTGCAACGTTTCCTTATTAAACATTGCTTTAAATTCGCATACATACATGTGGATTGAGATTTACATGTGTGTGTGTGTGTGTGTGTGTGTGTGTGTGTGTGTGTGCGTGTGTGTGTGCATTTGTGTGTGTGTGTATGTTTGCGTGTGTGTCTGTAAAATTTGTAAACAAATTTATAAAATTACTCTTTTACTCTTTTACTTGTTTCAGTCATTTGACTGTGGCCATACTGGAGCACCGCCTTTAGTCGAGCAAATCGATCCCAGGACTTATTCTTTGTAAGCCTAGTACTTATTCTATCGGTCTCTTTTGCCGAACCGCTAAGTTACGAGGGCGTAAACACACCAGCATCGGTTGTCAAGCGATGTTGGGGGGACAAACACAGACACGCAAACATATACACACACACATATATATACATACATATATACGACGGGCGCCTTTCAGTTTCCGTCTACCAAATCCACTCACAAGGCTTTGGTCGGCCCGGGGCTATAGTTAAAGACACTTGCCCAAGGTGCCACGCAGTGGGACTGAACCCGGAACCATGTGGTTGGTAAGCAAGCTACTTACCACACAGCCACTCCTATTATTTGGATCGAATTGAAAATAGGTCTTATGATTAAGCAGATTTAAGACAAGGCTCTTAACATACTGGGCAAAAGACTGATTAGTCGATTAGACTAGGATTACGTTAAAAAACAACGTCAGAGTTCGATTGCTTTTTCATTTCCCGGATCAGCGGGAGACCGTTGAGAATCACTATATAAAGAAAAATATTTAATCACATACACACACACACACTAACGCCATATTCGTCTTGTTGTTCGAATACATACCATTAGCCACTCTGAATTATATTTGTTTTAGCGCCTTAGTAAATTCAATTAGATCATATAT